>NW_006912959.1:155399-275491 GCF_000585535.1 Cladophialophora psammophila CBS 110553
AATCGGCTGAGAGAGAACTCTTCCTTTTTCTTAAGCGTTGAGTCGTTATCAATAGGGCTACGTGAATAGAATAAGATATTTAGCTACTTTAATTTCTTTATATTTACTACGTTGCGTAGATCCTTAATAATTCTCAACGCTTATCTATTACGTAGTGGTACTGTTGAGCTAGTAGTAGCTATATACGATTCTAGGAAGACCCCTAAAAACCATCCTTACTAGGGCCGAACTATCTAGGCTTAAAAGAGAAAGAACACGGCGAGAATAAATAGACCGAATCCATTATCTACGGAGAGGGAGTACTCTCAGTGTGGAATAGAGATTAATGCAAGAGACTACAGTATATTCTCGAAGTCTCCCACCTAAATCGAGTGGGAATAATAAGCGACTAGCCATAGATAATTTAGCTAGCTACGCGAAAATCTTTAAGGCGGACTCCCCGAAGTATTTTAATGAGAATAGTTACTAGGCCTTAACTAAGTTTATTATGGGCATCGAGATATATTTCGAGTCCTACCACTAAGATCTAATAGACCCTAAGGTGGCTAAGTAGGCCATCTAAACGGCGGCAACCTAACTAGATGAAGAGCCTCGTTAGATATATTATAGACAACGCAACGTGCCCGCCAATTAGGAGAAATTCCTTATGTTCCTTCGAGACACCATTAAAGACCCTTAAACTCGCACTTTTAAGGCCACTTATACTACTTAATTTAGAAAGTAATGAAAAGAACAGAGTGTTCGTTAATACTTACATAAACTAAAGTAAGTAGAGACCGAGGTGAAGGCATTAAGGCTCACGGAAGTCGAGTAAAAGATATAGCGTTTCCTTCATAGTCTACAGCCCAATATTCGTAACGCAGTTATAGTAGAGCTATAGAAGGTACGTCTTAATAGAAATACTATCCTTACGGCCGCCTATCGCCATGAGATACGTTTCGCGAATAAGCAAAAGAATAAGACTAAGAAGAAGAATACTTTAGGAAAAAGAAATGAGCTCCTAAAGTAAAAGACATCGATGGCTATAATAGGAAGTGAGAATAGAACTTCTCATCCGAATCGGAAGAGAAAAAATATATTTAGTTCGCTAAACGTATCAACTAAGTCTAAAGCTAAGTAGAGAGAAAAATTAACGTTCTCGTTTATTCCTAAGTACTATAATTACCATAAGAAAGGATATTTAGTACGGAATTACTCTGAAAAGAGTATAAAAAAATAGATACTAATATGGTAAACGTAGCTACCGCATTAGAGTATATTTAGTCTGCGAGACACGACGCATTGGAGTAACGCTGTGTAAGCATTTAAGTAATAGTCCGAGTAAAGGGCGAGAAGCATCGATTACGGGCCCTTATGAACTATGGAATATAGAACGACTTCATCTTATAAATAACTATTGTTAGGCTTAGTTTAAAAGGCGTTCCACCAGATATATTTAGAAAGACTATGAATGAACGGTAGATCACCATTTACGACCGTTACAGCCTCGAGATTTAGGCCATTAATGACCGGGGAAGGACTACTAAGGCTAGACTTAATTTATTATCTACGAATATCGAGGGATTCGATATAATACTCGGTATACGCTGGCTCAAAGCAATCAATTCCGACATCAATTTTAGAGATAGTACCTAGGTAGTGAGAGATTTAAACCGCTAAATTCGAATTAATATAATCACAGCGCAAGAGCTTATTTAAGAGAAGAATAAAATCTACATTATGTAATATTAACCTTTAAAGAAATCTCAAAGAGTTTCTTACCCGAATCGAATGGGGTAGTGTTTCACCCGTCTCCGAACTCTCGCATTAAGTAAGGACGAAGATATATCTTCTCTTTATACTAGCTATAGCGACGTAATATTAGATTCGGGCGAGACTTAAATTCCATTAGTGTCGAGGGTAGAGTATATAATTAATCTTACGCTAGGCACAATAGCACCCTATAGGCCTATCTACCCTTTAAGTGATAGAGAACTCAAGGCTCTAAGAGAATACCTCGACAATATATTAATGAAAGAATGGATTCGACGAAGTATCTCACCTACTAAGGCTCTCATTTTATTTATTCTAAAGAAAGACGAAGAACTTCGCCTCTATATGAACTATAGAGGGCTAAATAAGGTCACGATTAAGAACCGTTATTCATTGCCCTTAATATCTAAGATCCTTAATCGCCTAGTAGGAGCAAAACTCTTCATAAAGCTAGATCTACGAGATACTTACCATAGGATTCCCATTAAGATAGAGAACCAGTGGAAAATAGCATTCCGCATTAGATATGGGTAGTTCGAGTACTTAGTGATACCTTTTAAGCTGACGAATACCTCAGCTACTTTCTAGGTATACGTAGACGAGTCTCTAAAGAGCTTATTAGACGTTTTCTACATTGCATACATGGACGATATCCTAATCTTTAGTAGAATAGAGAAAGAATATAAGAATCATATTAAATAAGTGCTCGAAAGACTCCGAAAATCACGGCTTTTCATTAAACTCAGTAAATGCGAGTTTTATACAAGAGAAGTAGCATTCCTAGGCTTCATCGTTAATAAGGAAGGAGTTTCAATGGATCCTTAGAGAGTAATAGCTATTCGAGAATAACTTACCCTCTAGATATTTAGAAATATTTAAATATTTTTAGAGTTTACTAATTTCTATAGGGACTTCATCCGTAATTTCTTAAGAGTAGTGACGCTAATTATAGATCTACTAAAAGAAATAAAGTATAGCGTAAAGAAGAGCTCTTTAGAATGAACCCTAAAAGTAGATAAGTATTAGATATAGCCTTAAAGGCCCGCGAGCAGAACGTAGAATAAACTAAGAAGAAAGCTCAACCGAATAAGGTAGCCTCGGGAAGCAAGGCTAAAAGAAGTCACGTAATATCTAGAATAGAAAAGAAGTAGTCTATTAACATATTGAACTAAAACATATCAATATACTAACATACCGACCCACATTACTCCATACGGAAAGCCCATACAAGTATATAGCTACGCTCATTTCCCCTAGATAGCTTACACTCTCTTCGTAGCCAACTTATATTAACTATTAAACTTATAGTTCTTAGTGATAAGTAACTTCTTATACCTTACGTTCTTCCTAATTAGTTCATACTATTAGAATTATTACTAGAAACTCTAACCTAGTTAGGCCCCGGTAGAAACCTTAACACTTTAGCTACCACCCTTATTATAGAGAACGACCCCTATAAGCAGTTAAGAAAGACCCGACCGACCTATCTCGCCTATTAACGAACTAGTACGACGTATAGCACGACTATCCCTTAACGACACTATATCTACTACTACTAGTACCCCGAGGCTAATACCGAGCACCTTAAGAACGGCAACAACTACCGCTACGCCAGCACCAGTGATTAAGAGAAAGATTAATAATCCATCTAAGTCTTTTAACGACGTAGAATCTAAACTTATACTCTTTATTCACTATACGGATTTATATATTCTAATGAACTTCACTAACTTCTAAAATAACTTACAGAAAATACTCTTCATAGGAAGTTACTTCGAAAATAATACCGAGACTTAGCTTAGACTCTTCGTTAAGAACTATATTAAGAACGAAGCGAATAACAGAGAGAACGAGACTATTAGTCTCTTCGCTACGTTTACGGAATTTAAAGAAATAATAAAACTAATATTCGGAGCGAAAGATAAAAAAAAGAAAACTTAAAAGAAAATAGTGAGCCTTCGATAAACTAAGTTTATTTAAGAATATATAACTAAGTTTAGAACGCTAAATACGAAGCTTAACTAATAAGATAACATTATCATCTCTATCTTTCGAGAGAGATTAAAGCCGAAAATTAAGTGAGAACTTCGATATTTAGAGAAGAAACTACTAAAGAAATAAATAGCTACGGCTATTAAGAAAGATAACGATATTAAAGAATACCACCAATATAAGCGCCCTAATATCACTCGAAAAATCTATACAATAAGAGCTTAACGAGCTAATACTTAGAAAAGGCGCGAACTCTATTACGAGCTATAATCTATAAATCTAGACTAAGCGTAAAAAAGACATAATAATAATAGAGAAAATAGAAAAGAGAAAATCGATCCTAGAAAAGAAAAAGAAACGACTTATTATAGTTACGGTAAGCTAGATCATTACGCGAAAGATTATAAAGATAAGAAAAAGTAGATTATAGCTGCCGAAAAGAGACCTAAAACTAAGAAAATAGCGACGATCATCTCTAAAGCTAATATAGTAGAAGAAGAAATAGTAATAGTCGAAGAGAGCATCGATAGTGAGAAAGCGATATTAATAGCGATTATATCTACGCGTATATATATCCGAACTAAATATTAAGTAAGAAGAATATATTTAGACCCCTACTATACTTTAACACTATTAAAATATAGCCATACTATATACGAACTAAGGAACCCCCCTTCTAAAATCGAAATAACCTTTAGTATAAGAGTCTACTAGATCGATGAATACTCATAGAAAAGAAGTTATCTAAACTTTATTTATACCCATTAAGAAGGCGACCCGAACATCTTAAACGTCTATATATCGAAAGTAGACCCGGAAGTACTAAGAAAATATAATATAATTAATTCGTAATATAACTTCGACCTAGATCTTAGTGAAGAACCGAAGACCTAGTATAAGAAAGAACTAAAATCTCTTATATAAAAAGAATTAAAATAAATTCTCTAAGAAGTAGTAGAAAGAATTAGAGTAAGAATCTAATAAACTTAGAAATTAATAAGGGAAGTAGAGATAATCTTAATAAAAGAAACCCGACTATAAGCCCTTATAAAAGATAATCTAAGAGAAATCGCGGCAATTACTTAAATATCTAAGAAAGAAATATAAGCGCGATTAACGATAGACCGAATATTAGCTAGAGTAGAGATAGAGGTATAAGCGATCTTAAGAACTTACTAAGAACGAGAAGTTAGAGTTTCTCGACTCGTAGAAACCCTATCTAATATTAATATTTAAGAACTATTTCCTTATAGAATAATTTACGTCTATTCTCTACGACTAATTCTCTATTTATATATATAGTACCTCGACTATCTATAGTTAGAGAAGCTAAACATAACTATCGTAAAAACATAGTAGATCTATAAAGAATTAGTAAAACGATATATAGTCTATAACTACGAAGTATTCAATCTAAAGAATAGAAAAATAAATTATCTTCACTAAAAAAAAAACTAAGACGGTAGTAGAACTAGAGATATCTATACCACCGGAAATATATCTCTAGAAGGCGCTAACGATAGAAAGCTAACGAAGATAGCGTACGACTAGTTAGAATTAAAGAAGAAAGAAGAAATTAACGACTTAAGCTAAATATAGTTATAAGATCTAACGCTAGATCTATATTTCTCGAAGAAATATTAAAAGACTAGGAAGTTAGTATTCTAATTAACTCTAAATACACTAAGAACCTAGTATATACTAAGATAGTAGAAAAGCTATCGTAATGAAAAGCTAAAAGACCGAGATTCGACATAATTATAGAATTCAACGGCACCATTATGTCCGAACTCATATATAAGTTACGATTAATACGATTAACGATCGACGAACATTAAGAAGAACTAAATCTCGACATTATAAATATAAAATACGATATAGTACTGAGTATATCTTAGTTAAAATACTACAACCCGATTATTAACTAAGTAGAGACCTAGGTACGATTTAATAATTACGACTACACCGCGAAACCCTAGAAGCCTAAGCTAAGCTTAGCTTAAAAACACACTAAAAAGGTTATTTAAATGCGACTAGTACGCGTATTTACTAATACTACAACGGAATATCTATCGAAATACGAAAGGCTAAAGTCTATATTTAAAAAGAAAATAGAAATCGAGGCCCTACCGAAATATAAACTATAGAACTATAAAATACGACTTTAAGAAGAAAAATACCCTATATTTAGACCATTATACTCGTTATCGAAAACCGAGTAAAAGATCTTAAGGGAGTATCTTAAAGAATATTTAGCGAAAGACTACATTAAATTATTAGAGTTAGAAGTAAAATACTCTATTCTATTCGTTCTAAAGAAAGACGGAAAGCTTCAATTATATGTAAATTATCGGAAGCTAAACGATATTACTATTAAGAATATTTATTCGTTACTAAGAATTAATAAGCTCTAAGACCGGCTTAAGAAAGCGCAATACTTTATAACACTAAATATTCGAGACGTATATTACCGTATATATATAAAGAAAGGCGAAGAATAAAAAACAGCCTTCAGAACTCGATACGAACTATTCGAGTACTATGTAATGCCATTCGAGCTCACTAATATATTAGCGACGTTTTAAATACTTATTAATAACGCGTTGAGAAAATATTTAGATATTTTTTATATCGCTTACTTAAATAATATCTTAATTTACTCTAAGACCTACGAAGAATATATAAAATACGTTACGAAGGTACTAAAGGTCCTTTAGAAATATTAACTACCGGTTAAACTTAAAAAGTATAAATTCTATAAAGATAACGTTAAATTTCTAAGATATATAGTTACTAAAGAGAGACTTAAGATAAATCCCGACTATATTAAAAGCGTACTAAAATAGCTAGAACCGACTACGCTAAAGGAACTATAATCATTTCTAGAATTCGTTAATTTCTATCGAAAGTTCATACGAAACTATTCGCGAATCACCGCACCCCTAATAAATTTAATAAAGAAAGAAGTCGCGACCTTTACTCTAATAGAAGAAGCTAAATAAGTAATTAAGAAACTTAAGAAAGTCTTTACTAAGGCTCCGATCCTTACGATCTTTAACCCGGAGTAATAGACTTTCCTTAAAACCGACGTATTAAACGGCGCGATAGTCGCAGTCCTAATATAGAAAGAATAGAACGGAAAAATTAGATTAGTTATTTATTTTTCTAGAAAAATAACAGAACTAGAGCTTCACTACGATATTTACGATAAAGAATTGCTCGCAATAGTAAAAGTACTAAGACACTAAAGAGTATATTTAGAAGAACTAAAATATCTAGTAAAGATCTATTTAGATTATAAAAATCTTCTTTATTAGAATATAACTAAAGTACTTAATAGAAGATAAGTACGATAAGCGAAAACTATAGCCCCGCATAATTTTAAGATCTACCACGTTAAAGATAAAGAAAACGATAGAGTAGATACTCTAAGCCGACGGCTAGATTACGTAAAAGATATTCAGCTAACCCCGATATTCCTTCTACGGACGGAAGGAGACTATATAACCTACGTATAACTAATATTAGCAATAGTAAATATTAAAGGTCCGATCGAACGAGATAACTACGAATACGAACTAAAAACCAATATTAAAGAATATTATTTCGTAGACCGAGTATATAATGAAGTCGCACGACTTAGAGTGATGAAACACTACCATAACGACTCACTAATAGAACACCTAGGAGTCGATAAGATAATTAAGCTCATTACTAAGCACTACGACCCCTAGAAGTATATAAGAAAAGATATTTAGGAATTTATTAATCGATGCGAAATATATATATAAACGAAATATATAAGATATAGATCTTACGAACTACTATAGTTCTTATAGACTTTAGAAGAAGTATAGACGTCGATTATATTCGACTTCATTACGAAACTACTAAAGTTTAAAGAATTCCTTACGGAAGTGACTTATAATAATATACTCGTAGTATATAATAAATTAATAAAGTTCTTCTACTTTAAACCATACCTAAAGAAGTCAACAATAGAAGAATTCGCCTACGAATTTCTACGAACCGTATTTACTAACCACGGAATACTAAAAGAAATCATTATAGATAGAGATAAGCTCTTCATATCTAAGTTCTAAAAAGCACTAATGAAATTACTAACTACGAAGCATAAGCTATTCATATCGTTTCATTTATAGACCGATAAATAAATAGAAAGAACTAACTAAATATTAGAATAATACTTACGAATGTATGTAAATTATAGTTAAACTAATTAGATACGACTACTACTAGTGATATAATTCTACTTTAATAACCATAAATTAGTAATAGAAATGAGCTCATTCTTTACGAATTACGGATTTCATTCACGACTCGAGAAGACGATAGATGAAAGCCCGAACCCCAGAGCTCTAAGTATAGCTCTTATAATGAGAGAACTCTACGATTAACTTAAATTAGACCTAGGATTTCTCGTAAAAAGAATAGTAAAATACGTAAATAAAAAACGAATCGAGGAATCGCTTCTAGAGAAGAAGAACCTCGTCTATCTTTTACGAAAAAATATTAAAATAAAACGACTAAGTGAAAAACTAAATTATACAAAATTAGAACTATTTAGAATTAAGAATAAACTTAGAGAAGTTATATATCGATTAGAACTGCTAAAAGATATACGTATATATAATGTATTTCACAAAGTACTTCTTAAACTAGTACTAAAGAACGCTAAACTAGTTAAGACACTATCGCTAAACGAGGAATTAGCACCAGAGAAATACGATGTTGAGAAGATTCTTAAGAGACGCGTTATACGTAGAACCCCTTAGTATCTAATTAAATAGTTAAGGTACGACGAATATAAAAATAGCTAGAAACTAGAAATTAATTTTTCGAAGGAACTTCTAAAGAAGACGCGAAGAAATCACCCGGAGTAGTTTTAGTAAATATAGCCTCTTAATTCATTTACTTAACGTTCGGCGCGTCGAACTAAACGAAGTTAGGCTCGGCCAGGGCTACTTCCTTAGTCGTAGATATTTAATTAAATATCCCTAAAGCCTATATCTTCCGACGTAATATATAGCTAAAAATCTTCTCTAACCGAGATAAATTCTCTTATAAAGTTATATTCTTCTTCTTCGCCTTAAGGAGTAGACGTTTAAGACGAATAATCTCCTTTCGTTTCGTTTAAGACCGGAACACTAGTTATTTCTTTTATTTCTCTACTTTTTAAAACTTCTTTATAGAAAATATTCCGTTATAGTTTCGCTAGTAACGTAGACACTCCGCGTAGCTAGATAATTACTCTCGATTATAATAACAAATCACTCCGTGGCTTATACACTCGCTATAAGTAACTATCGTAATGTTATTAGAATCAGAGAAAATAGAATCGGTAAGCTCGTTACGACGATCGCTTCGGGACTTTTAAGATTTAAAAGAACGGCGAACCTTAGTAATACGAAAGGACTATATAGTTAGCTATAATGAAGAAAGAAAAGAGAAGAGAAAATTAAATCTAGGATACGACTTATCTTAAGTACGTTAAGAATAACGAATAAGTCTAAGAGAGAAATAGTGTTAGATATAGCCTTAAAGGCCCGCGAGTAGAACGTAGAATAAACTAGAAAGAAAGCTTAACCGAATAAGAACGTCTCGGGAAGTAAGGCTAAAAGAAGTTACGTAATGTCTAGGATAGGAAAGAAGTAGTCTATTAATATATTGAACTAGAATATACTAATATACTAATATACCGACCTATATTACTCTATACGGAAAGCCCATATAAGTATATAGCTACGCTTATTTCCCCTAGATAGTTTATACTCTCTTCGTAGCTAACTTATATTAACTATTAAACTTATAGTTCTTAGTAATAAGTGACTTCTTATACCTTACGTTCTTTCTAATTAATTCATACTATTAGAATTATTACTAGAAACCCTAACCTAGTTAGGCCCCGGTAGGAACCTTAATAATAAGACTTTTTAAGAGCTTAAGAAGCGCTTTAAAAGAGCCCCTCTACTCTATTATTACGATTTAGACCTAGAGATAAGAGTAAAGACCGATGCCTCTGGCAGTGAACTAGAAGATATATTATTTTAGAAGGTTACTATTCTCTCACCTAAAACGGATAAGAAATCTTTATTCGTTTAAAAACCTATAGTCTTTTACTTCCGTAAATATAAATCTAAGAAAATTCGGTACTCTACGAGTAACTAGAAAATACTAGCGATTATATATATATTTAAGGAATGAAGGCATTACCTAGAAGCCCCCTCTAAGATAGTGACTATAGTCACTAACTATAAAGCGCTAATTCACTTTATAAATATAAAGGTATTAGCTCGAAAGAGATAAATACGCTAAGTAGAAGACCTAGTAGTATTTAATTTTCGTATTAAATGGAGAGTAGATAAGAAAAACCCCGCTAATAACTTATCTAGAAGGCTTAATTATAAGCGAGTAATTTTAAGTGCTAATAAACAGAGCAATATACTATATAAACTTATAGCCCTACGCTTAGAGCCTTCACCCGAATCGGGTGGAGACGGTGAAGTACCGATATCGATTAGCGCTATTCGAATTACGGTATTAACGAGAGCGTAGTCGTTACGAAAAACGTATCTAAGGGATAGTGAATAGAATACTATTTTTAGCTTAATATCTTCTGCTAGCGAAGTAGAGCTAGAGTAGAAGAGCGATAAGTTAAATGAACTCATTAAGAACGATCGCCTAGTAAATATAAGCTAGGCGACCCCTAAAAGAGAAAGAGCGCCGACTTTCTTACCCGAATTAAGTGAGAGAGTAAATCTAGAAGCTTAGATTCGGGAGACGTAGAGTCTTAATCGGTTCGTGGACGCACGAATATAAATAATCTCCGTAGATAAAGAGTATTAGACACTAGATTAAGCGGGAATAGTTCGACGAAATGGACTTATTTATATTCCCAATAATTCAACGATTAAGGCTGAGATCCTAAGGATTAATTATAATAATTCTTAAGACGGGGGTCACTTTAGGCGAGCTAGAACGCTCGAAGTTATTCAGCGTTATTACTGATGGCCCAGGGTAAAGAGAGACGTTTACGAGTATATAGATACTTGTGATGTGTACTAAAGAATGAAGGTTCTAAGGTATAAGCCTTATGGAGAGCTAGTTCCTCTAGCTCCGCCGATGAAGCTCTAGTAAGGTATTACTATGGACTTCATCGTAGGGCTACCATCGTCTAAGTATCGGAATAGCGTCTACGACGCGGTGCTAGTAGTAGTAGATAGACACTTAAAAATAGTACGTCTTATTCTATATAAGTAAGATATAACGACCCAAGAATTAGGAACGGTCTTAATTAATGAAGTCTTCTCGAGATATAGAATACCTAAAACAATTATAAGTGATAGAGACTTCCTATTTACGTCGAAGTATTGAGAGACGATGTACTATTATCTCACGGTTAAGAGAAAGCTATTAACCGCTTTTTATCTATAGATAGACGGATAAATAGAGCGACTAAATTAAGTGCTTAAATACTACTTAAGATACTATTTAAATAACGAACAAAGTAACTAGGCTAAACTACTTAGCAGTACAGAATAAGCTATCAATAATAGCCGAAATAGTACGATTAATACTGTATCGTTTTAGATAGTGTATAACTATAAACCCAGTATAAAAAGAAATCTTAAAGGTTCTTATCTATCCGAATTAAATAGAAAGAAACCGCTCTTAATTCATAAGAGAGTAAGATAAAATACTGAGGAGGTTTTAGCTATACGAGCTCACTTACGAGAATTCTAGTAAAGAACGTAAGAAAAGATTAAAAGCTACTATAATTAGTACCGTAAGAATATAGAATTTATAGCGAGCGATCTAGTTATACTCTTAACGAAAAATATTAAGTTACGTAAAGCTAATAAGAAACTCTTTAATAAGTATATAGAGTCTTTCTACGTTAAATAACGAATAGATAAAAATATCTATTAACTTACTCTATCTAAGCGTTATAGACGAATTCATTTAATATTTTACGTTTCACTTCTTTAGACTTATTATTAACGCTAAGAAACTCTTTCTTCTTTATCTATTAATATAGATAAAGAGAAAGAGTTTAATGTAGAATAGATTCTAGACGCTTAAGGAAAGAAAGTAAGACAACGTTAGTTAATTAAATAACTAAGGTAGGGCTATAAACACAATATATAGAAATCTAAAAAATACTTCACCGGTGCCCTTATACGAAAAATAATTAGAGAGTTCGACGAAAAGTACGGCGTACGTACTTAATGAGAAATATCTCTTATCTAAATTGAGTGAGAGTATACTTAGTTTCATTATAAAGGACTACTTATAACCTACGCTACGTGAAGACGATATTCTTACAGATCGTTTTGAGAGTTCCGACCTACCTCTAAGAATAAATATTACTCTACTATCTATATATATTCTATATTTTAGGGAGATTCCGACCTACCTTCTAAGAATAATATTACTCTACTATTTACTTATATTCTATATAGCTCTAATATTAATACCATAAACGAGAAGAACGACGTCGTCTAGAGATATCGTTATCTTAGCGGCTATAGATCTAGAGACGTTCTTAATTTATATATTCAACCTATATTTTAGGGCCGCGAAGAGTAGCTAACTATATATTCGGTACTCTCTAGCGAGCGCGAACGGCGGCAGCGAAAGAGAAGAAAGAGATAATAGCCTTCTTTAAGATCGGCGAAGCCGAAGGAGAGAAGAGAGAAGAAGAGAAGTTACTAAAATAACTAGTACTCTAGTCTATTTTATTATTAGTAATTTTTTACTCGAATTAAATAAAAAGAATAAATATATCGAAACCCAAGCTAAAATTCTTCTCATCGTTATTAACGAAGATAGAAGAGACCGGGAGAGAGAAAACCACTATTCTAATTAGTATTATTTCTTTATCTCTTAATATTACTAATAAAAGGTAAAAACGTCTATTAAAACGTCTAGTAAATACTAAACCTCTCTAAGATCGAAGAGATCGGTATCGTCGCCAACCTTATAAGCACGGTTAACTTTTCGAAATATAGACTTAAGTCTCTATACTTAGAACTTAAGCTATTTCCTAAAATAAATATTAGTAATTCATTACTCGAATCGAGTAAGAAATATCTATATCTAATCGACTAAAATAGTCGAATCACTACTAATAACGAAAATTACTCTCTCGATGAGAGCTTAGAGAGTACGATAATCTATCTATAGATTAACGGAGATCTAATTCATTTAGTATACTATTAATCTTAGCTAAATTCTCACTTACGGTAACGTAGTCAGCGCTAGACCGGGAACGAGAGTAAAACCTACACGACTTAAACTAAGTTTAGTCGTAGAGCAAGATAGAAAAAACTAACTCCGAGTTAGAAGTAAACGGAGAATCCGTAAAACCGCGAAAAGCGCTTCTTTCGTCAGTACGCTATCATTATTCTAATATTATAGAACTCACAATTCTTATTAATAAGGCTAGCACCACAGCCTAACTAGGATTAAGTATTTAGCCGAACTTCCTCGTACGTAAGAGACTATATATATATTAGTAGCGTCTCTCACCCGAGTAAGGTAGATAATACTTACATATCTTATAGTTAATCTAAACGAGAAAGAAAGAGACGAAGAAGACTATAGTAAAGAGCTTAAGAATCAAAGTAAAGACTAAAGTGAATTAAACCTCACCCGTATTACTATAACAATATAAAACGACTATCTCACCTAAATCGAATAGGAATTTAATCACTTACTATTATTAGTGAATGACTATTTAACTACCATATCATTATCTTCGTCATTAACAATTAAGACGACCTATTCATACGATGAATTAAGGCTATCTTTATACTCGTAGCGACTCGAGGGCGAGCCGCTTTTTAGAGGAAGGGCAACTGTCACGAACTCACCGTTGTCCCTAAGTACTCTACGCTCTTCACCCGAATCGGGTGGACGGTATAGAAAGAAAAGAAAAGAATAAGATAAAGAACGGTTAAGGCACAAGGCTATCGGTTAACGCTGCCTTACCCTTTTTACGTGATAGAAAGAGGGGAAGCTATAAGAGTCTCCTCTCACCTAAATCGGCTGAGAGAGAACTCTTCCTTTTTCTCAAGCGTTGAGTCGTTGTCAATAGGGCTACGTGAATAGAACAAGGCATTCAGCTACTTCAATTCCTTTGTACCTACTGCGTTGCGTAGGTCCCTGATAGTTAAGCAAGCCAGCCCCGAGAAAACTGGCAATAATATCGGCTATTGACATGGCTGTCCACCAGAATCCTAGCCGAAGAGAGAGCTCACCGTGTTTGTAGAAATACGAGAGGTAGAGGATCATCTGGGGCGAAACATCAGTGTCCCTCCACCAAAGGAATAGGGAAACAATACATCGGGTATGAATCCACCTTGCAAAAGCGCAAGCAGAGCCCTGCAAGCAAGAAAACTTGCTCGGCCGGACAGCCAAAACTGTGAGCCAGCGACGATGGACCAAAGAATCATTTGAGTGGGTATCCAGCGGTCAGGGCCCATCCATTTCGAAATAAGTTGAGATGGCAGTTCGGCACAAAGGAAGCTAAGCTTGAAGACGGTGTTTCCCCAATTGTAGTCTGTACGCATTCAGCACATAATTCTTCGAAGCTGTGGACACAACGTACCGTTTGTGTCCATCCCCAGGTCGCCGAGGAAGTTGTCGGTGACCGCCTGGGTCAAGTTTGATCGGTCCAACTCCAAGGACATGAACATGACGCAAGCAAAGATCATGATCCGGATGTCAATTTTTCGCAGGACGGCGTACTCCTCCCGCCATGTCCATCTTGCCAAAGGATCGAATCGGCGGAGATTCTCCCAGTCAGCACGAGGCTGATAATGTTTGGCGGTTTCCGGGTCGTCAAATACAGATGGCAGCGTCGCGATGACGTCGGGGTCATAACCTCGACCTCTCTGCCACCAGAACCTTTTTTCATTGGCAGGGACACCGAGATTGAGTCCAGTAGCTGATACATGAACATTCTCCTTCGAATCAGATGGGCTGCGGCTGCTGGTTAATGTCCCCGTAGTGACAACGGCTCCCTCTTTCTCTTTCAGTGGAGGTTGAATAAAAACGGTGGCCATACTGGGAGCTTCAACGAGTAGAGTGTTTCCTTGACCCCGTCCGAAACTGGCCAGACGACGTGGTATTTGAACACATTGGAGGGGTCAGAGGCCTGCTGCACTCGGGCTGTCGGGGGGTGGTTACTTTGCAGACATCTGCATGATATAGCCGATCTTGGCTGTATTGCGACATTCCAACCGTACATCTTGCAACGCTGGTCCATGGATGACGGGGGCACGACATCTCCTGGGACCATTCCGTGATGCTGAGTTGATAAGGCACCAACTCTTAGAAGAGCTGGGTGTTTACCAAGCTGGGAATTCGCGTTCGCTTGGGTCCACCATGTGCAAGACTGGGAAGCGATCTGGGCCCTCGATGTTGCATATACGTGTGGGGGCACTGATGGCGATGTATTGCGGTCCCTCGCCTCTCGAACGAAGAAGAGCAACGAAACCTCTTTACCGATCGGGCCTGGCTGCGTCCTCCAGGCGAGTGACTCCCAGCCGCATGATGACTGGGCAATTGTTTGCCCGCGTCCAGCTGAACAAACTTCGTTCATCCCATTCGTCTTGTTGGAACAAGGGTGAACGGTCCTTATTTGAAGACCGCGAGCCGGGAGTAACTTGTCAAATCCCGCCCAGCCTCTGTCTTCTGGCGTAGATCCACACAAAGTCCCCCATAATTTCCCAAGCCGAGCCTCCCAATCTCGCCGAGACATCGGCTGGGGGGTGGATGAGGTGGAACTAAGCCCGAGTTGCAGAACGAGGTCGCTGCGAGCTCATGGGTAGAACAGCGGAGGCTCCAAACGCAGGGGTTTCTGTCATTTCGAATGCACGTCTCTCTTCGACGAGTTGGACAAATATCACCCAATCTTTCCAAAGCAGGAAAAGTGACATGCCGGCGGTAGTGGCGCGGTGTCATAGGTTTTTCTTCCTCCGCGTCAACACCCACATGCCCTTGGCTGCCGTCATGACCTTGCCGTCCTTGTCGATGATTTGAGCTTCCGATAGCCATCGGCGCTATTGTCTTCCCAGAGCCAGCACCTCACGAGCGACTCGTTTGACGTCGGTACTAGGGCATGTTACATGACGTTCAACCTAACGGTGAAGAACGAGTCTCACGGTCCGGAGGTTTCAGATGATGCAGCAGTACCCAGTATACAGAGTCCCACCATCTCGTCGAGGATGACGCAGACCATGCCGCCGTGGATCACCAAGTTTTGGCCATCGAGACCTGGCCGGCCGAGTTGGGGAAGTGTAATACAGTCGGAATCTTGTGGTACAAAAGGTACCCCCATCGTGACTGATTCTCAATTTCAATTGTCGCTTTGGTGAGTCTGATTTCAACGGGAAATCTTTTCTCTAAAGCATAACGAGATGAGGAATCATCGAGGCACTGCTCTGATCGGAGAGATGATCATTGGTTCATCCGACGGATACAAAGTGTCGAGGGGCGTCTTCGGGGACGCGGTTGCGTGGTGAAGAATATGGACATGAAGATCATCTGTTCCGTTGGTGGTGCCGTGACGATAGATCAAATCGTATTACCTGTTGGACACGGTCCACTGAGTCTCACACGAACACGAGGCAAGCTAGCGGGGCAGATCTCTCGAGCTCTGTCTCTTAATCGTGTCCGTGCTCTTGACCAAATTTAGTCTAGAGCATCAGCAAAGTTGACCCTCGGTGGGACTAAATCGCTGCCCCAATAACACTTCCAGGGAACTTCTATCTTACGCATAGTCCCGATCAGCAGCAAAGAACAGCAACAGCATGCCATAGTTGTTGATCACCTCTTGTCTTGAACGAGAGCTCCTGTGGTGGCTTACCACCGACTCGTCTTCAAGGCTGGTGGTCATAAGGTATTCAGAATAGAAAGAGGGCCCCCTTTGAGTGTTGTGTGGTGTTTGCGATGCTCTCTGAGCGCAATGGAAGAGCATCGGTTCAGGATTTGCATCATGAATATCCAAGCACTCGGGCCCAAAGTCGGTGGACGTGAAGGCATGGCTCGAGGGAGCCTATATCTCCAATTATCCTTGCAAGTCCTGCCTGCACGCTTATCAAAATTCCGGAGCCTGACGTTCTTTCGTGGTCCTCTCGATCCTGCAAGCCCTGTGAATCGAGTAGGGTGTTAGGAATGAGCATCAAAGGCATCTGTCTTTGCTCAAAGATCTCTGCATCATTGGAATTGGACCCGTGGAAGATCTCGATGTCAAAATCGTTCCCGGCCTTGTTCAAAAAGAACAAACTGAATACATCCATCCTTTGGCGAATTCGTCCGATTTCAAAAACGGCACAGAGCAGCATTGATTGCGAAATGGTAACGTGAGCCCCGCAGAATTTCGAAGATATCTCCTCTTCTGCAGAAGTCGCGAACAACGAAGCCAGCGCTTTGATATTCTGGTCTGCAGACATCAAGGCACCGCGAGAACACACGGCATACAAAAGGGCCGAAGCGAAATGTTCACCTGCTGCACCTCCGCCAGAATGTTCCCTCAGGAAACTCTCTCGATCAATCATATTGCATGCAATACGGAAATTGCCACTCGAAGAACAGGTTTGACGCAGTCATGCAGCACGTTCACAGGGACATCTGGGATTCGGGAAAGCTTGATGATCCAATAATTTACTCCCTGGCTCACAAAGGCGGAACAGGCCTGTGCTAAATGCACTGCCAGGGCCATAAAAAAAATGCAGACCCTACGCTACGAATAAGTCGCGATCTCCTGAGATTATAGGAGGACAAACCGTGTCCGTCATGACCCCAATAGCCTCCCATGCTCTGTAGGAATAGGTCGTCGGTATGGACTCAGGCCTGAGCATTGTCTGTCATGGTAGGTTGATTGTCGACAATGTCGATATTCTCAATAATAATCTCCCGCCCATACCCATGGGATGATTTGACGCTTGACAGGAGGGACTCCAGTGCTGCTATCCTACCGTTGAGTGCAGCAACGTGCTTGCGCGAGATTGGAGTTCGTTTCCCGTTATTGGCGCGGAATTCGCAGTCAGCACCAGCAATGGAGCAGCTACGGCAAGGCATTGTCCGAGAACATTTGATCTGTATGCCAGTAAGATCAACTTGAATCAGTTAAAGTAAGCGAAGACACACTTTGCGAGTCTAGCAGCGCTTGCAACTGCAATTAGTATTTTTCCCAGCTCCTGCAATCCCAGGAATATTAAGAACAGCGCTTCATGACTTAAGATATTCTCTTCTCGCCAGGTCGAAGCATATTTTTCTCTCCCTTCAGAGATACTTGGCGTGTGTGGGCTAGACGTCGACGGATTTGGACAACTGGTAGAGGACGAAACGTCCTGAAAATGTTTATTCACGTGCCGATGAGCACGCAATCTTTGTAGTTGCTGATAGTGTTAAGGTCTAATAACCGCCAAGTAATTGCCATGGACAGAACTCGCCGCCATCGAGGTACCTTGGACATAGTCCGAGATAGGCCTTACCGATAAGCATGAGTTTCATATCATCAATGAAGAGACAGCACTCATCCAGATCTACCATCCTATACCCTACAATTTGACAGCTTACGGAATCAGCAAGGAGCAGCAATGGATTGTCGATGCAAAATTCCAAGGTCCATATATCTGCCTTGATGGCGGACCATGCTGACTTGGCTAGAACTCGACATCGAGACAGGCAGCGTGTTGTTCGAATGGAGCAGCCTTGACCACGTAGACCCATCGGGTAAGTAGTCCCTCGAATGCGACAGTAACGCTGAACAACTGCAGGGGCCTACCTTCCCTTGAATCCTGATCAAGCTGGGGCTGGATCCAATAGCTCGGACGCCTGGGACTATTTCCACATCAACTCCGTTGACAAGGACGACCAAGGGAACTACCTGATCTCCGCCCGCGATGCCAACGCCGTGTACAAGATTAATGGAGCAACCGACGAAATCATCTGGCAACTATCTGGGAAGTCGTCGAGCTTCACGATGGGTGATCAAGTCGAGTTTGCGTTTCAGCATCACGCCCGCTTCTTGTCCCGTAACGAAAACGACACTATAGAAGTCATCAGTCTGTACGACATCTCGGCTCATGGGACAGAAAATGGTCACGGGCATGAAGTCTACTTCTACAACATCGGTCATCAGGCCGGAGGTCATGCTCCATCAGTATAAAGCGAATGATCGGAGAGAGAAGACGGAGAAAGATTCTCTCTTCACTTGGCCAGGGTTGGAGCATCAGAAGTCTACCGTGTCTGGTCGTGCGATGCACAAGGGAATTGTAGGCAACAGCGAGTGACAGAGAGTACTCAGTAAGGCTCAGTTCGGGTCACTTAGCTCATGTTAAAGGGAATCTCGCTCCCTCTCTAGGATCAAACAGTATTTACCACATCGGTTATTTGTTTGAGAGTAATCTAGGTAGTACTACTCAATACACTTAATGCTAGGTAAGGTAACGAGTATATATATGGTCATATCACACCTTACAGTTCAGCTTCCATCTTGTCCAGAATGGTAAAAGATTGGGAAGTGTATGCCACCAATTTAATGGGCATGGGCATGGGCATTCTCATGATTGTGTGGATGAAGTGAACCTGTTGGCTCCTTTCAGCAACATCTTTTGCTTTTGCGTTTATCCTGATCGATCCTTCATTAGACACCTCAGAAACTTGAGGTCTAAATGTCTCTTTTGCGAGGGGTTGATTTACAATCAGGAGCCTAGTTGCAATGCTGATGGAGGCCTCATCTGGCTCTTCCAAAACCAGCCTCGCAGCTTCACATCTGTTTCAGCTATCTCGGTCTCAGGGAACTAGGCTATCCCGGCCCCTAGCCAGTGCTGCCTGCGTTTGCTGCCTTTCAGGCTGCAACATGAACAAACTTAGCCGCGCGCTCCTCCAACAATCCATAGTTGCAAGTGCAGAATTCTCATCCACAGTCTTGATACCATCGCAGAACATTCAGTCAGAGTACGAATGCATTTACGACTACACAACTGGAACATGAAGTATTCTACCATCGATCGTAGTGTGTACGGGATCAAGATCAGATCCACACCGCAGGCGTCCATCGGCGGGGAGGCAAGTGAGAAGAAAACCGGGGACAAAGCCTCTGACGATGACAGCCACAACTGTTCATCGGCGCAGCCATCCTCGGCCTCATCTACTCCCCTTCACAGTGCATCCAACACTGGTCAAAGTATTACACAGTTTGTCGAAAGGACTCACAACGGAGGAGTCTCTCATGAGCTGCCTTCCCCATTGACGACCACTGCTACTTTATCGTCCACGGTGGCCCCTCATCCACCAACCAGTGAGCGCGCCTCTATACATCAGCAGGAAAAGATTAAAACACGAAAGGAGCGATTAGCAGAAAGTCGAAAGCGCAGGAGAAGGGAAAACGTTGCCAGGAAAGTTGGTCATGACGTGGATTCTGATGAAGAACGAGAGTATTGGCGAGCGGTTTTTAACCGTCATGCCGCGGAGGAGGCCCGTCGACAGGCACTCTCTCCTGAAGCACGAAGGCAGGAGGACATTCAGCGTTCAGCGGAGGTCCTCCGAAACCACATCAAGCCCCAATTAACGCTCGACAGCTCTGGCTCTGGCCGCCTGCGCTATTATCCCCTATTTCTGTTTCAGGAGGCACCCGACTCGCGCAACGGAGCGACTTGCAGGCTCGATCATTGCACCGATCGCATTACCCCAGGCCAATACAGGATCGCATTGTCTCCGGGGATTTGGGATTCGAGAGGTCCAGGTAAGATTTAATCCCTACTGAATCTACGCGTCTACTCGGCAGTTCAAGAGGTCTTCTTAGAGCCCTTCGGCTCAATCATACCTGTTGGCCGAGTAGGGCAATGTAGTCTTATCCCACTCGCCCAAACAATATGTCGTGGTGCTCATTTCATGCTTCCTTTGTTCTAGAATTACTAGCGTCGCTCAGAGCCAGCCTACTAGTTATACTGATTTACTATAGACTTTTACCACGTTAAATGCTTTGAACAACTACTGGACTTATCGTCGCCACACTACGCGGCTCGCTTTGAGCCTGATATGCGGAAACACATACCCGACCATGGCGCCCAATGTATTCTAGAAGAGTACATTTCTAGATGGAAGCTTCGGACTCAGCAAACCCCTAAGCATGAGGAGGATCCACGATCCTCCCCCAGCGCAGAACATATTACAGCAGTGAGCTCGAGTACACAAATAAACTCAGCAACGGCAAATGAAAACGCAAATCCAACAGAACAGCAAGTACCTTCTCCAAAAGCACATACTGGGTCGGCAGCGCCAGAACAGATCCCTGTTGCATCAGACGAAAACCCAATGCAAACACCGTCTGCCTGTGAAACAGCCGCTCAATCACCATCGGCCTCAGAGCAGACTGTTGAACCCGACGTTTGGCACATGGCGGACGTGCTTTGGGCCCAGGTACGTCAAGCCGAAGCCGAAGCCTCTCGGGAGCATAATAGGATATGTGGTAAGTGTTCCTTCCGATCCATCTTCGAGAATTATAATTGGTGTTCTTTGCGAGATCGGCATCGCACCCAACATATATTCCTTGGGTCGGTAGGGTCTGAGAGATCCTCGCTGATAGACGGCGTCTGTAGATCTTCTTCTCCACATAGACAACCCAGACGATGTGGCCAACCCACTCCCAGACCAAGATCGGACTTGGCACATCACGCAGTACCTTCTCCCTGATGACGACCCGGATTATGACGAACGTCACGCACTTAGTCAGGCGTTGGAAGACTGGAGTTTGGACATTGTGAGTGAGCTCAAAGCACTGGGATCAGCTTCCTTTGCTCTTGGCCAGTAACTCTCTGGCACTCCTGCTCACAGCTGAGCTTAGTACCTCTGACTGGATCCCACGCTGACAATGTGATATCGCTACAGATGTTGGCAAACGAAGACATGAGCAAACTGACCGAAGCAGGACGTGCGGCGAAGGAAGCGCTAGGTGAGCGAACGGTCAAAAGGATCAAAAGGTATCAGTGTGTACGGATGCCAGATTATCAGTCTCTCTTCTTTGGCCGCCGGTAGATACTCGCATGATCTGCAATTCTGCACCGAATTCGGGCTCGCATGAGAGGGAGATCGTTATCGATCATATATGTACCTCGTACTCAATCACGTTTGAAAAGCAACACGCAAAAACGCAGACATCTCCAAAGAACGGGCTTCCACAATTTCAATTGCTGTTCGGTCATTCGCTGGTTTTCACTTAAGCTCTCACTACTGTGCTACCACCTATTGCGCGTAGATGGTAACGAGAGGTCAGCGTTCAAGGAAGCGGCAGACTTACTCGCTGTCTTCGATCCTGAGGGATGGACGGCTACATATAGATGCAACGAGATACGATCGACAAATCGTCATACCTATTGAGCCAGAGAGAGAGGAGAAGGCTGTCCGGACAGGAAGCCACAAGCGGAGCGTTCGCGGCCATTGTGATGCCTGGGTCATTCCTCTTCACGCCTCAGGTGTGAGCAAGCCGCATTCCGTCTAGGGTGAAGTGAATGGTTGGGCCAGGAGCTTATTGGTTATGCTCTGATGTCGACACAGTATGCATCGATCAGAACGACCTGCATGAGAAGACAAGTCAGATACGCAAGATAGAATCCATTTCTGGATGGCTCTCTCGTTCCTCGCGGGCCTGGACGACGACGAGGCAAGTCTCGCAGACGCCAGTCTGCAGCAGATCGTGCAGAACAGACACTAAGGCTGTTGTCGATGTCATGAGTGTGCTCTAGACCTCGGGCTCCGAAAAATCCAAGGAACAGCTCGGGAAGTGGGCAGCATTTTACAAGTTCATCTCGCACCCTTACTAGCACCGCCTGTAGATTCTTCAAGAACTGCCCCCGAGCAACCCTCTCAATGAGGTCCTGAAGCTTGGCCGAGACTCGTCATCACAGAATGATATCGCAAATAAAGGACAAAGTCTACGGTGTTCTGGGAGTCGTCGCGACGACCGTCGAGTAGCGGATTTTGGTCGACTATCACCTCCCACTCTCGGTGAGTCTGAAACAGTTCACCAAGGCTGTTGCAGGAGCCCACGGGGTCACTCGACATCCTGAGTCCGATGAATTCGGGTCTCGTATTCTTTGTGCAGTTGGGATTTTCACAGACAGACGGCTTCCTTGGTGGTCGATTTTGCATCTCCCCAATCTCCAGGTGCCCTTCTCGACATGATCCCCGACAACGCGTCCAAAAATGTAGGTATCAACGGTGGTCTTTGCTGATGGTAACCAGATTCTCATTTACTCTGGCTTCGTTTTCGACGCGATCGATGTCTGAGCTGCTCGATCAGGGGTCGTGTGGATTATCAATCCACCGGTACCGTCCAAGAGAAGGTACAGCATCTACGGCTCTGTCACCAACACGGCCGAAGCAATCCTGAAGGCATTCCTGGCACTGGCATTGCCGCGAGAGAAGAAATGGATCACAATTCTACAAAAGTAAACACTAAACCGACGGGAGTTGCAGGAGAAGCCGGCCCCCAGCGGACCAAAAGGGTCCACTATGGCTGTGGCTCAAGGGTTTCGTTATCGAAATTGACATTTAGATGTGCTGGGTCACGGTATCATGAATTGGCACTGGGCTGGGTCCACCAAACTCATCAACCGGGGGCTTGCATTTCTCCGAGGAGCTCAACGATGTGGGCGAGGTCTTTGGGATGACTGTCAACACCATGCAAACGCGAAAATGTTGATAACGGAAACCGGGCGTGTGGTCTGGACCATCATGTGCACCCAGCAGGGCGACGTGATTGCGCTCGTCAGGGGTTGCGATGCGCTGCTGGTTCTGAGGCCGAAGGGAGAGTGCCACGTCGTCGTGGGCGAGTGCTACTTACAAGGCGTGATGGGCGGCGAAGCCATGGCATGGCTTGATTCTGGTAGGTGCAGTTCTAGAAGTATAAAGCTCTGCTGATCTCGACGACGACTCAGCTCTGGCAGTTTACATGGAGAGCGATGTTTTTTGAAGGATTTGGTGTTGGAGAAAAGATGGGCGGTGGAGATTGAAGACATCGACTTCAGCCTTCCCTTGTCTGATGGCTCGCCTTGCCAGGCAACACCTTTATTCCTGCCTTGCCACTGCCGCTACAAGCGAGGCCCGAAACAGACCGAAGGCTCGGGCTTTTGTAACCAGTACTGTGCGGCTGCACGTTTCTACAATCGCTGCCTCCCGCACAGCCACAGCCACAGCATGCGCTCTTCCAACCTTCCTTCCAACGATCTCCGTCACTGGCCCTGTCGATAAGGTTGGTGCCTGAAGGCCCTAGGACATTTCGAGACCGCGAGGGCGCCCCCGATTGCTCCGAAACTATGTGGCGGTGCCTGAACTCCCTTGGAGCGACCTAGAACGAAGGAACCAGCTTATCCGTGCATACGACGCTTGCCTGCATGCAGATGATTCTGCGGAAGGTTACGAGGAATGTGCCGGGCCAAAAAAACGCGAGTGCCTAATCCATTCGATCATTCGAGAGAGCATGTGGTTCTTTTTCGTTGAGGTTGTGGCTTCTCTTGCTTGCCTCTCTCTGCCGCCAATGGTCCAAGAGTAATGTTATGTGTTTATTATATCCAGCGTGCTGACTGTTTTGCGATCATTGTATTCCTATCACAGAAGCATTGTAATCAGGTCTGCCAGTTGTCATAGAAAGCGAAGATCACACCACTCGACCCCGGGAGTTGTTGAGCTGCCACCACTATCTGTTACTTGTTCCCAGGGTGTTTTTCTTACGCATTGAGCCTATCCCATCTCCGCATCGCACGCAGTACTATACGATTGATTTTGAACGGAGAAGAAAAAGAAAAATAGATGGCTTCTTCAGAGAAAAGAAGTCTACAGAGTACCGCCGCCGTGGGCTCGTCTTCGACACCAACGGACCTGCCGCCCTCATACGAACATACAGTCCTTCCCAACTCCAACCCTTGGACCGACAGTCCATCATCGCAGAGTCAACCTCCTCAACAGCCTGCATCATCAACAACACCCCTCTCCATCCCCTCACAGAACCCGCTCTCGGCACTGTCCCGGTTAACGACAGTCTCGTTCGTGAAATACCGGATCCGCGACTCCAAACTGTCAGAGGACCAGACCGTCACCACGACCACCAACCCGGAACTGACGTCTAGTTCACACTCGTCGTCGACCTCTCAAAAACAGCAAAAGACGCTCCTAAGGTTCATTCGCGAGCAGGCATGTCTGCCGCCAAAGCCGATCATGGTGATCCGGGGCACCCACGTCCACGTCAACACGGTCGTGGATTTCGACTTGAAGATCAACCTGACGAGTATGTTGGATTTGGACTGGGGAGGTACGGAGAGTGGCGGGGGCCGTCTCAAGGTCAAGCGGTATCAGCATGGGTCGTCCAATGGGTCGCCGAAGCAGATGACCAGGGAGGAGATGAATATGTCCCCCCTCGAGCTGTGGGCAAAGAAGTTTTGTGAAGATAAGGCTGAGAATCGAAGGTGAGTGCATGGGTTGGTTGTTGCTTTTTCTTTGCCAGGCTCCTCCTTGATCCCGTCACCTTCGTTTCGCAAACTCGATACCCACGGCAACTTACCTCCTTGATCCACTATATAGCCATCTACCTATGACCAAACCCAGCTAACCACTCACCTCCTGATTTAGCTTCGCACTCCACCGCTCGACGCCGAACCTCCCGACCGCCCTGCTCGAGGGCCACGTGCGGACCCTCCTGGCCCTGATGAAATACCGGGGCAAACTGCACGTGGAATTCCCGGTGCAGTACTCGGACGTGGTGATCCAACGCAAGTCGAGCAATTGGTTCACCAACATCCTTCGCCTCTACCCGACCAAGAAATACGAGGTCGTCGACGTCGAGTGGCCCGTCGTCGGCACGACCACGGCCACGACCACCGACCACGAGTGCCAAACAGACACCGCCGACGAAACAGCTGTAACAACATCAGCAGGAGCAGGACCGAACGCCTCGTCATCATCACCGACATCATCTAGAACCGCGACCGCGCCCGCGCCCGCGCCCACCGAACCCGCCTCCTCAGCATCCTCCACCTCCACCAGCGGTGGCGGCGGCCCGGGGGACGGAGATGCCACCGCCAGCGACCGGACCGGCCTGCCCTCGCTGATCGCTCAGGAATGGTGGCGCGAGTGGCAGTTTGCAATCCGCATCGCCGTCCTCTCCGGCCGGAGAGGCTGGGTCACGGTGGAGGACTGGGTCGAGGCCAAGATGGGCATGAGGGAGAAGGAGAGGGCGAAGGAGTGGGGTGGCGATTACGAGTGAGTGCGGGAGCCAGTGTGCGAATACTAACATGTGCGGATTTGATGAAATGGACCCGATGGGCCGGGAAAAGGGGGAAAACAAGGGATGGGCATGAAAACTGCGAGTTCATCTATGAGTGTAAAATACCTGTCCACGAGCAAGAGCAGGAGCAAGCGAGTTTGTTTTCCGTCTTGCTATTTTCTTCGTCCCTGCTTTTTTTTATGGGCATCGTTCGTTCTGGTTATTAACTGATCACTTGGCCAATTGAGACATGGATATATGGATGTCTGTATGGATGCATACATATATGGAACACAGGGAGACACATGTAGTCGCACACGGTCGGAATTGGAACACATGTGGATACGTGAATGGGATTTAGGGACTACAAATGAAAAGAAGAACCTCTTTCGGGTCTCAATGACCATCTATATAGCTATACCTGAATGAGCTGAATGGACCAACTGCCCCTGACTATTACTCACATATAAACACTCTGTACACATCCTCAACCACTTATTCGTACCTATTACCAATACCTCGTAACGAACCCAAAGCGAACCCAGGTACCTCGAACAATACACCGCTGAGAAGAATCGCGTTGCTCTCTCCTCTCTCTCTCTTTCTCTCTCAGTCTCTCACTCTCTCACACACACATTCTTTTAAGATTAAACAGGATAAAGCAGACAGACACACTCTCCCTCTTCCTGCCTTCTCCTCTAAGAGGAAATAGTAGAACCATAAAGGGTTGAGATGGAATATGCCGCCCTTTATACCAGTATATAGATAGATATAGATAGATAGATATATGACTTGATCGTGTCTGGCCTACCTATTCTATTTGGTCATGGCCTCCACAGTCGTGCGCGGGGCGTGCTGCTGTGGTGTGAGTTAGTGCGTTTGGGATTTGCCACGTAGAGAGAACGGACAACCATCTTGCGGTTACGGGGTAATTTGCATTTGCTATGACTTTGCTTTGCTATGGAGCTGTTATGGCTACGGGAGCTGCTTTGCCGATGGCATGGCTATGGCACTGGCTCTTGCTCTGGGTCCGGCTCTAGCTTTCGTGCCTTCCTTCCTATGTTTCCAATGTCTCCAAGCCTTGCTAGAAGTAATGTCACCGATAGCCCTGCTCAGCATCTATGTATCTGCTCATGATTGATGAACTGGAGGACCGATGGGGTGCTCCCAAGGTGACCGCTGCTCCAGGGCGCTGCTCGCAACTATGCTGAGTTTGTTTCTTCTGAGTGTTCTTGGCCTTATCAACTAAATTGCCGTGGTGACGGATTCACGCCGCAGGTGATGGTGATGGTGATGGTGATGGTGCTTGCTGCTGCCATCTACTCGAGCGCATCGTCCGGCAAGGACTCTTCCGAATCCTCCCATTCGTCATCCGCGTCCGTCTGTACACCGGGGGGATGCTCCTGGACGCCCAGGACGCCGTCGCCGTCATTGTCGCCATCTGTTGGTGGCTCAAACAGCCTGACTCGAAAAGACTCGACAAGTCTTTTATACCAGGTCTTATCCGACGCGTATGGACCGTCCTCCGAGAACTCAGGCTGCAATTTCTTTAGCCAGTTCTTGCCCGAGGTCTCCATTTCATCCATCTCTTCGACACCGTCAGCCTTGAAGCCCGTAACCGCGGCCTTCAGACCTCCATTTTCCTTGGCCATCGCAGCGAACTCATCTGCTGTCATGGTCTTCACAACTCCTCCCTGTTCCTCCGTCAGGATCTTCAAGGCATGGGCCTGGACAGACAAGAATGGTGCCATTCGGAATTGGTTGTTTCCCCAATCGAGGAGGACCCAGACTGTGTCGAAGGCGGGTTTTGGCGGCTCGTCAATTTTCTCGGCACGACTGAGGGGAATGGCTGGAGCATATGGGTTGGGGAGTTCAGAGGTTTCGAGCGCTTGGATTTGTCCAGCAGGATTGGTGGGAATGGCTGGAGCATGTAGACTCGGGACTGAGGCGAAGGCTTGTTGAGTAGCGACGATGGCTTGTCCAGCAGACATATCTCCAGCGGAGATGAGGGCTTGTCCAGCAGCGTAGAGGGGGTGAATTTGTCCTGCAGAGGAGAGGGCTGGGGCTTCAGCAGAAGCGAAGGGTTGAGGTTGTCCAGCAGTGGCTGATGTGTCTGGAAGGTTGAGTCTACGAAACCACCTCCCCTTCACCTCGTAGGGAGTTCGAGCAAGCCCTTCACATGGGTTGAAGATGGCTTTCTCTCTGTTCAGAAGCATGAGCTTCCTGGCTTCCTCACTCTTGATGATGATGATCGGCTTTCCAGTCTTGACACAAAACTCCCTGGCATAGATGGGACTGAAGAGAATACATCTCAACCAGGCGCCATTAATCACAAGCTCCGCATCCGGTCCTCCTTGGTTCGCCCTGAAATCGGCGCGAGACTGAGTGTAGATGTTAAAAAACTCCTCTCGACACATGGGGCATCGCAACACACGATTGCGGACAACGTCGAGCTCTTGGTTGATCCAGTCCATGAGGCAGGTCGCGGGCCAGCTGTTCCTACAACTGTTGCTAGTGCCGACATGGGTAAGGATTTGAACGTTTGATGCCACAGGTCCTCTACACCAGATACAGGTGTCGTGTTCTCGGGGACCGCGCCCGCGCCCCTGTTCCCAGCCGGACTGGTAGAGAGCGAGCAGACGAACGAGATTGTTTCGGTCGTTGAGGTCAACATCGGGGTGGATGGTTTCTGGATCAGGTTCCATGAAGCGGGCCATGCTTGTCTTTCCGTCGTTGTCATTCCAGGACGTCGATGCTGGTGGTGATCCTGAGCTCACAGAGTCCTTGTCGGCTTGGGCTTCGGTCTTGGTTTGTGCTTCAGTCGACGGAGACAACGTCTTGGTCGTCTTGGTATCGGACACAGGAGACGTCGGTGGCGACTTGCCCTCGGCCACAACGTCCGAATCCGCCATGGTTGTGAGCGATAAATCGGGATCGTCCGTTGCCATGAGAAGAGACCAAAGAGACCAAAGATGAAACAAAAATAAAGAAAGATCTCTGTGGCGCGGCTGGGTTGCTGTTCGATCCTCCCAAGTCCCCAGCCGCGTGTGGTTGAGGCTAAGTAAGGAGGGGCACAGCCGCCCAAGATGCGAAATGCGAAATGGCTGGCAATTGCAATACAAACCAGGCGCCTGCTAAACCTCTCCAAACCCTGCAATCTGGTTGGTTTACAGCCCTGGACAAGACAAGTACTTGCTTGGATACTAATTCTTTGTGTGTGATGTTATCTGTGACCAAGACCAGCCCAAGGCAACAAGGAAATGTTAAGATCCACATGCATGTGGTGAAGTGGGTATCTTGTCTGCCCGGAAAAAAAAAAGGCCCTTTCCTTCCTCTCATACTGAGTATGGGCCTATATAAAGGCCCAGATTACTGTGTCGAGAATAGATGCGACACCAACCCAAGGTCCGACTTCCCCTGATAGGCAAGTAAGGAGCAGACTCTGGTCGTCTCATCATTCGACCAAGACATTACAGCGACCAGGCGATTACCATAAAGAATCTCGTATTGGGCCTGTCCTGAGAGATGGAAGGCAGCCAATTCGACAGTTTGAAATGTTATTCGATGTGCATTCTGAAGCCATGACCTGACGAAGGCCATGCCGCACGACCATGACACAATGTGGTCGACCTCTGCTTCAGTGCTCGTCCAGAAGGGGGGCTCGTTCTCGATCCTCGCTGACAATTGCACCCTCTTGGCGAGCACTGCGATCTGCTCCAAAGAGCTTCGGAGCTCCCACTGCCAGGGAGAGAACGAAAAGGACACCGGCGATGACGAAAGCAAAGATCCACTGGAAAGCCACAACCTTTGTAGCAAGTTGGCCCAGTGCAAGTGCTATTTGATGTAGTGTTAGCCCAAAAAAGGATTTGAAAAATAGTATGGTGAAGCTCACACAGGGCGAGAATAGCCAACTCAAAACCCATGGTATAGTCTTTGAAGACCGCGAGGAAGAAGGCGCCCAGCATAAGAATGCCCCAAATAAAGATGTTGGCGACAATCCGAGCAGGCAGCTTGGTGGCGCCGGGGACCATCGCAGCTCCATTCCAGAAGATTGCGACATAGTTCCAGGCCAAGGGTGCAGAAACTATCGGAATGTGGATGATCAAGGGAGTGGTTGGGTGGCCAAAGTAGAGAGCTGTCAGGTTGAAGAGGTTGACAATGAGAAGGAGCTCGCCCTGCCAGAAGTACGACCGGACCCAAAGCATAATGAAGCCCAAGGTCAAGATATTGTGCTGGTAAATGCCGTTAGTGACGGTGTATTCACTCTGGTGCTCGAGAAGCATACCAGGATGAAATGCGAGCCCACATTGGCAGCATGAGTAACGTAATCCTTTTCCGCACTCCAAAGAAATCGAACATAGTGTGCTTGTAAGATGAGGACAATGACCCAGTAGATGCTGGTCAGCACCGAATTGACACTGAACCCTGTAGGGTGGTGATTGTTCTGCCCCCATATTGTGTGACAATCTTTGTGACGTTTGCAATCGGTGGGACGCTCGAATGTGTAGACTGCTCCAAAGATAACGAGAACAATCCAGCTGACTATCGTGAGGATCTTGTACGCAATGAGGTTTCTCTGGGTAAATTCTTCGCGCTTCGCGAACGGATTGTCTATAGAGGCGGGTCAGCAGACACCAAGTTTGCAGTTTGGTCGCTCTTCATACAGTCTGTGAGAGGCATCTCGAGCTCCTGTGACCGACGGCGGGGATTTGGATGCTTTCCTTCGACCGATCTTGTGGAAGCGCAGAACAGTGGACAGAGTGCAGGCTCACAGAGAGTTGAGGCTCAATCAACACGGCGCATAGATAGGTATAGAATATTGACTGGGAGGGAAGATAGACTTCGGTAAGCAGGGTCAGTCAACGACGGCAACAACAACCACAAAGACGGCAGAATCCGGGCCCTGGTTTCATAGAGACCAACTTGTCCTCGTGATCGACTTGGACGCTTAGCAGTGTAACGATGTCGTGAAGGAGGAGTTGAATGGGGACGTGATTTGCGTGCGGGACAACAGCTCCAGCCGGTCCAGAGAATCGTGGGGAAATGACGTCAGGAGTCACTCCGCCTCTCACTCTGCTGTCTCGCATTTCACGTGCTGGTTACTAACAGGAACAAACAACACAAACACATCAGGCCACAAGTCTCAGAGGACAATGATGCTATATCATACATGCAGTATCCAAAAGTGGGTATATGTGTCTGACAGACCCCTGCCCGCTCAGAACTTGGCCATGGCAGCTTCATATGCAAACCCCAGCGTCATCTTGGCATGCTGGAGCATATGGTCAAAACTCAAGTACTTGATGAGATCCTCTGAAGTGTGGATCTTCTTGTCCGAATATTCAAAATCCGACTCGATCACAAATGCTGAGGGATAGCCGTATTTGCTCGCCGACGCGTGGTCGGAGCACGCATATCCACATTTGGTCAGGGTGTAAGGGATGTCACAATAGGCGGTAATAATGCCTTCGACAAACTGCGTCAGAGCTGGGTCCACAAAGTCGGTAATCACTCCAACGGATTCAGGCTTCCCGTGCGCGAGGGTTTGCTCGATGTAGCCTGTCATGTCTTGCTGAATCATGGCTTTGATGTCCTTTCCTTCTTCGTGATACGACTTGAAGATGGCCTGGCTCCCGAGAAGTCCACCCTCCTCGGCCGAATACCAGTGGAACTCTACCGTGTTCTCACTTGAGCCGGTCACAATCTTCTCTGACCCGAGCAGCGCCGTCAAGGCCTCGAGGATGGTCACCGTTCCGCTGCCATCATCGTCGGCGCCAGGGGCACGGAGGTAAGGGAAGTACATATTGACGCTGTCCAGATGAGCGCCGATCACAATGGTGTGATTTGTCCGCCCGGGGAACCGCGCAATGATGCTTGATTGGCCCCATGAATGCGGGAACAGGCTCAAAGAAGCACTGTAGTTGAATGCACCGGACGCTTCAATCACTTCTTCAATCTGGTCATGCAACCACAGGGCTGCATCAATGCCGTCCTGGCTTCTGAAGTAGCGCGTGTGGAAGGAGGTGAGACCTTCAAGGTGCTTGCGCATGTTGTCCTTGTCCAACGTCTTCATCAACGCCTTGACCTCATGCTTGTGCTCGGGCTTCGAGGGATAGACGATTGAATTCGCAGCCATTTCAGGATCGACCGCGTATGGATATGTATCTCCATTCTCGGTGATGTCCATAAACTTGACTCCATTCTGTTGCCGGTCGAGTCAGCGGTGTGTCCGTTCGCCGGGGGCACAGGGCTAGGCATAGACATACTCTCTTGAGCTCCCATTTCTCCTCCTCCGACACCCATCTCGTCTCTCCGGGGCTCAATTCAATCAAAGCCCGGTCTTGAATGGCAGACTGTCCATCTAGAGGAATAATTGCTTGCTGGGGGTCAGTGTCGATAGAACGAGCCGAGACGGAAGTCGCCAGCGAGATGAGCAGAAGCGCGAGGGACTTCATGACAATATCACACGAAGGGAAAATGAAAAGAACGATATCCCAAGCACCGAAGTCGATTCAAGAAAGGTGTTGGTATACAGAGCAGTATGGGATGGATGGAAATGGTATCTGGTGTTGGAGACGCAGGCACCAGAGAATTGAATAGACTACTACAGTAAGTACCGAGTACCCGGTAGACTGCAGGTGGTTGAGATCCTCCTTAGCGACTGGGCCACCCAGGGCCTGCCCACCCGCCCCCTCTGCCCCAAAACTTGACCACCATGGGCTATGGTGGCACCCCGTGATAGGCCTCCTTGTACGAGGTAACAAGTAGGTAGAGAATGGCTGAGGGGTGCTCCTCCGAAACAAATAGGGACTCCAAGGACCCCGTGCAGCACTTCGCGGTCAGCTCCTCATCGCCATACCCGGTACGAAGTACTGTAGAAATGAATTTCTTCACAATTGGACTGTCTTGCGCCGTTTCTGGTCAACGAGGAACGTAATACTCGAGTCACCATGATATATAGGGCTTTGTAGACTAACTGACCACGGGCCGATCAAGACAATATAAATATATCGATGTGTCACTTGTCCATCTTTGACTCATGTTGAATCAATCCTCTCCCCCACGGTGCTGGAGGCTGGTCTGTAATTCGTCCGTGGCTCCCTACCCAGCACTCGCTAGTAGCTTTGGAGAATATCCGCGTCACCAACTGCAACTGCGGGCGCAAGTACCCAGTAATAGTCCGACTACCTACTTACGGGATGTGGGAGGCCATCCTTTTCCCGAATGAGCCTCAACCGCGCACCCTTCAAGAGATAGCTTTCTCACACAACCTGCCCCTTACCCTTCTTCCATCAAAGATTCGTTGAAACATTTGACTCAAGGTCTCCCTTCGCCTCCACGGTTCCAGATCGTTGCTCCCCTGAACTGCCTTTTCTCTGTCTGGCCGTCATTTCGCCACTCTCTCGAGCACTTTGGACGTCGCATCGATCGGTTATCATCACCCATGGCTATCGTCCCGATAATGTCGACCCCCGAGGCCGTCGCGCCTGGCGCTTCGCAAAGCACCGAAGAGGTGACTGTTCAGATGAAAAACGTCTCCATTGACCCTGCGACGACGCCCGAGCGGACTCGTGTCGCTAGCACTTCAGTGCGCATCACGGTTCCTATTGACGCGACTTCGAGAACGGCTGTTGTCGCTCAGTCGGGGGTATACTCCGATCGAAAGCTCGTGCGTCGCGACAGCATGGACCGTCGCGAAGCCCTGCTCAAGGGCAAGGAGGGTTCGCGGCAGCGACGGCGATGGGAAAATGGTACTCCTACAATCTACCCAGAGACGACTGTTGGGTGACTAAATAAAATCTGACGAATAGATCGCCTTCTGTCAAACCCTTGGGCTGTCCCTCCCCTGCCCTCTGACTGGGAAGTTCGTCCCACCTACCCTCGTCGAACCGTCCCTTACTATCTCGCTCCCCTGTGGGATGCCGCCGAGTTTCAGCGGACTGTCGAATCCAAGCTCAGGGGTCGCCGGAACAGCATCCGGTCCCACGGAAGACGCGTGCAGAACACCGGCATGAGTCCCATGGAGGAAGCGGCCACCAGCATCCCGAAGGAAGTGCGAGCCAAACTCAAGCGCGCCAAAGCCGCCAAGGGATTGCTTCAGGACCTGGAGGAGACGGTCCGAGCATTCGTGCGCAAGTGGAACGAAAGAGAAATCCGTCTAAGAAGAGATGGTCTGCATGACATTCCTCTGACTAGTGACAGTGAGGACGAGGAAATTGTTTTCATAGGCAGAAATGGTGCTATGCACGATTCACCTGGCAAGGAGCAGAGGGACAGGGGTGAAATGGAATGGGACGAGGAGGGCACCATCGGCACTGAGAAAATGGTCTTCGAGGGTCTGGATAAAGACAAGGGTGCCGCCTTTGCGAGATGGCTGGTGCATTGCGTGGGCAGCTACTATGGCTTGCGAACTTGGAGTGTTACGCGTGACATCGAGGGTGAGGAGAAGAGAAGGCAAGCCTATGTGGGCGTGGACAGTCGAGCAAGAGGATTTCTGGGCCGAGGCGTCGAAGTCGGTCGCGAAATCGAACTCCCACGGCCATTGTGGGGGATGGTGTAAAGATGATCCCAACTCCTGTCCGTGAGGGTTCGACGCGTCGTCCTCGAACTCGTTGAGCTCTAAACGCTCCTCCGTGTTGATGGGGCAAGGAAATCTTCTATTGGTCGATTGTAGAACATTAGACAATCTAATTGCAACAGAAATTTCATGATTCGTGCGTTGCTTCTTTTTTTTTTTCAGAATTTTTCGTGATGGACATTGCAGCGCTCTAGCTGGATGTTGATCAGGGCCCTTCGTGCAGGGCTCTGTAGACATGACTCGTTGCACGGGTGTGGAGCATATCGACGAACTGGTGGAGCTGAGTGGGATTACGCAGCCAAACACAGCTACACACCATATCGCAACGAGGAGAGGAAATTCCTCACAGTGATTGATAAAGCAAGCCTGTTGGGGGCCAATGAAATTGAAGAAAACCTCGAAATCCCCGAAGATCCAGTAACGTCAGCGTTCTTGACGAGAATGTAAGACGGACACAAACCGAACTAGGACCAGTGCAGAGTTCCGGCAAGATGTACAGAGTAAGTGGTCGTCTAATTGAAAGATAGCAAGATTGCGAACGTGGTCCGACATGAGCTAGGACACGGGGAGGCATGCAATGGCTGCTTTTATTGCGTGAACGTGCTCAAGCACGAATTCAGGCATGGCATATACCGTGACAGCGAGTCGACAGGGAGGCGAACGGCCATTGTGGCAGTGATACTGTGCCATGAATCTCCCGCGACAGAAACGGCCGTGAGATGGAGAACACCTGGCATGTACAACGCCACGCAGAACCGAGGATGGAGATCTCAAGTGCCCCCCTTCTGCCCGTTCCGAGCCCCGCCTAGGCTGTAAAGTTCATGCGAGCCGTCAAGCACAAAGCTCACAGTTTGCATCGGAGTGCAGACGGTAGCCCCGGACGGGACTTGGAGCCCGCAGCCTTCCAGGACCAGGTTCAGGAGCTCTGATCAACCACAAAGCTTGGTGGCCAATGTTTCTCGGAATTGAGTAGTCAGGTACGTGCGAACGCTATCACTGAAAAACAACATTAGAAGCAAGTTGGGCATGAACTATAGCTCATGGCCATTTTGCGGGTCGAGCCGTTGCTGGTGGTGGATGATCAAAACGATGCAACCTACCGTTATTTCTCCTCATTTCGGGAGTGGTTGCATGACTTTTCTCCAGATTCGTCCTAAAATGCCTCACACCCGATGATTATGATATTGTTGCCTGACTCAGATTCGCCCTGAGTACACGTGCTCGCAACGAAGGATAGAAGAGGACCTTTTGCTGGAGCTCTACTCGGTCATGCTTTGAGATGCAGGATGACAGACCCAATGCTTGAAAATGAAGCGAGACATGGCTGCCCAAAGGTGGCATTCTCGGCATGATGAAAGGATCGAGGTTGCTCAGCTGCAGCACCCGAGACGAAAGATATGGACTTTTTTGGTGGTATAGAGGCACAAAGGTACAGCATCTGGCAGTGAACACATGTTCATGTCCGCTCTTGAGCTTCCAACACGATTTGAAGGCTCTCCAAATATGGCACGGGCATGCATAGCAGCCAAGATTGAAGCAGCGTATTGAAAAGCAAAGCAGGTGACATGGCGAGGTTCAGTACCAATGAAGTGGTGCCACATATTTGCCGCAGACTAAGTTAGCAAGGAAGGAAGCAGTTCATCAGGACTTCGGCAAAGGTTGAATTAAGGCACGCTGCTAGCCCCAATACAGTCTAGTGACCTCGGCCTTGTCCCGCCAAACCCGGCCATCGGATTTTCACCTGGTCTCGTTGACGTGGCACATGGGCTTTGCACCATCACCTGCTTGACACGGTCAACACAAGTGAAGCATTCGGTCAGACAGGCATTGAATTTCTTATTTGCACGGCCGGATCCCCGTCATCCTGTCACCTGCTCATTTTCACAGCTACGTCTGACAGCAGCAAACACGTCGATTTTCGCTCCGTTCCTCACATGTGTCCATTTTTTGCCATCCCACCACGAGATCCGTCGTTCATCCAACCATCCGCCATCTACCTGTGGTCCTTTTCTCCGTCCGACGTCCTTCTCGCCACCATTGGCATTGCACTGTTTTTGTCCGCGTCTTCTCTGCGGTTTGCCTCCCACGCCACGGAGAATGATGCTGGTTCGACGCTGAATGGGTGTTGTCCGGGTCACTGTTACCCCGTACGAGTCGGTTATTGGAGTGTGGTTGAGGGCTTGTTCGCTAAGCAGGATCACTAAGATGCCTAGGTATCTTAGGTGAACATATCGTTCTCAGCAAATCCGGGTGCAAAGTGTTTCCAGAAGAAAACTGGTAATCTGCGGCAGGTCCCGGCCACACCCGCCATATTGCTCTCCTGGCTTGTCTCCCACTCCGCTGCCACAAATCCGCCGTAATATGTACGATTGCTGCCGCGCCATCACCTGCGCCTGTCCTTCCTCGTGCAAAATGGCTAGGAGAGGTTGACATCGTCCTTGTCTGCCTGTGGAGTGATCTGGTCAGTCAAGTCTGTTTGCTTTTTGGGGATTGTCACCAATAACCGCAATGGTCTCGCTTTCTTTTGATATGCCGTTGGTGTCGCTACCTCCGGTTCTTTCTATTGCCGTGTCTTCATTACCTCGCATCTCTCTGAAATATCTCTCTTATCAAGACCTAGAAATCGCTTTCCCATTTCATTATAGACCAGCAACCCTCTCCTACTTCACAACAACACCTGAGTATCCCGCATCTGTTTCAACATCATGCCACGACGTACCCCAGGTCGGATCTGGTCGAAAGGATCTGCTACTTCTCAGAGCTCCACCTCGACCCGCAGCGACCAGTCCAGCCATTCGAGCCTCTCTAGTCACACTCAATATACCAACCTCACGTCTTGTAGCGACACCAAACCTGTTGCCAAGCATTACCACAACTATGAGGAGCGTGAAATTGTTGATGGGTGCATCGTTCATCCCGATGAACATGAACACGAACAAGACCCTCGAGCATCAACCGAAACATATACCTCAACAATTGCTTCTGATATTGATGATGCATCATCGAGACCTCCAAGCTTATGTCCATTGATGAGACATATATGCTATAAGCCTGATGCGATCGCCACCACCCCCATCGAATTCGGAGAGCTGTTTCCATCCACAAGAAGAATCCTTATCCAACACGACGACACCACTCCGGACGGAAATTTAAATCTTCGGGTTGATACTGAGTTGAGCATCGCCAAAGGACACAAGCTGAAGTTGACTCTTTTCCACCTCCGCATGTACGATCTCGCCGAACGGCAGTTCTCGCTTCGTCGATATCAGCGGCAATCGGGTCGGGAAGTCTGCAACTCGAGAAGAAAGTATCTGAAGCCGGCCGCCAAAAAATCATCTTCATCATCCTCGCCCAGACGGCTGTCATTTACCTCGACTCTCGCCAAGATAAATCTCAAAACGTTGAAGAGCAAGCCTCGGACGAAGCCAGCGCAAGAGATTCGAGACGAGGAGTCGGACGACGACTTCAGTTCTTTCGCGGCGCAAGTCGACGTCAAGGCCACTATTCCCACCGATACTATCAGAATCGAGTTCTCCAACTATGCTCAGGTCGAACTCGAGCGTAGTAAGACAGGGGACGGCAAGTACGAGTTTGAGTATTGGGGCGAACGGTATTCTTGGAGACGGAATATCTATCGAGATGAATCAGAGCTGGTCTTCTCTTTTGAGCTGATCGCTGCGTCTTCGGGGGTGTGCATTGCTCATATTACTCCTGACAAGTTGTCTCAGAGACAGAGCAGGCAAGAGGCGGCGCTGGGGGGTTGGGTGCCACCGTGCAGTCTGCGGCTCACGGAGAAACAAGTCTCGAATGACTTAGGAGACGTGATTATGGCGACCGGACTCATGAGCCTTGTGGATGACTGCATCAAGAGACACTGGCATGAACCACACCGCTCTTGACCCAGAAAAGAGCGATCGGTGTCAGATCGCACTTTGTGGATTTGTCTTTTTTTGCCTTTGAACTTTTTTTTTTCCAGTCTGGACACGAACCCGGGAATGGATTTCCCGTTGCAGAGGCGTTACACAGAGCTACAGGCGGTGTGGGATGCATCGCGAAGATGAGATGCAAAGGGCATTAGTGATGGACTCTTGGGGGTGTTGTCACGGTGGAATCCGTCACATTTCTTGTACAGAATTTGCATTGGGCCAGCTTATGGCAGAGGATTGATCTGGACAGGAATGTCTGGACAAATTTGGGCTGGTCAGCGATGGGGACAAGGCTTTGGACAGCGTAAATTAGGGACGTACGGGACACGACATGGCGAGAATGGATGGACCCATTTCGCATGACTCGTGTTCCACAAGATGAAAGGCTCTGGAATGTATAGCTAAACAGACGACTTGACACGAGTATCATTGGTACTGTGTCCATGCTCCCGTGGGAGGAATCTGTACAAATGAAAGGCACAGTTGCCTCTACTGAGACTTAGCAGGAGGACTCTCTAGGCATTCGCTGGGTTTTCGGGCCGCTTGGTATGATATGGGAGTTGTACTTGCACGGAGGACCTTGGTACCTTCCGAGCTACATGGGTATCTACTTGTTAGTACTCGGTATTCTACTCGAAATTTGTATAGCACAGATCTAGTCCTCATTTAGAACTAGCGGCTTGGCCTCCGTCACCCGCCGCCGTGATTGGCCCAGACGCTCCCGCTGACCGAATACTTTCCTACGTCGGTCTTGGGCTTCCCCATTTGTCCCCATTTGTGGCCTCTCCACCAGACTCTGTTTTTTGTTCCTGCTCTGCATCTTGCTCCAACCATCATCCCTCCATCTGGTGCCATCATCCTAGACAACATACTACTGCTGCACAGCTCTCAAAACTCTTGCCACGCTCGACGGCTCAATGCCGCGTTCCTTTTCTATTGCACACTGCTGCTCACTGCAGGCCTAAGCTCTCCAGCCTCCCGCTGTCAGTCACAGGTCCCAGCAGCAGGGATCTCGCCTGCCTTCTGTCCTCATTTCTCTCTCCCTCCCTCTCTCTCTCTCGTGTCCCCTATTTCCTCTTTGGTCTAAAATAACTGGACACCGACCCTCAATGTCCCTTGCACTCCGGGGTTGTTACTAGAGATTGCGTTACTCTCCATCGGCTAATTGATCCTTATTATCAAATTGTTTCCCGCATTCTTGCCTCTGGCCTCCTATCCGGCTTGTCCTGGCAATTGTACACAGTAACTTCCATCTTACGCCACTATACCCAATCTCACGTTGCAAGCACTCGCCATTCTCGGGCAGTTCAACTCGAGACGTGGATCGATCTCATGCGTGCTCTGACACACACACACACACACACACACACACGCCCCCCCCGTACAGCTCAGATTGCTGCCCAAATGCAAAATTATCCCCGAGAGCATTGAAGGCGACCAATAAGGGAACCAGCCCTGATTTTCGACGTACTCCGGATGCAGCGAGGCAAGAGGGAAAATTTTCAATCCTTGCTCGGAAGCTCCCTCACTGCTTCCAAAATCTCCACGACCATCGAGTCGGGTTGATGTGGACATATCACCGATGGAAACAGTTTGTTCTTTTTTTCGGCCGCTATCTTGCATTCGATCGGTCGGCAGCCAAGTGTGCCGCCCCCACTTCGATATTGCCATCCGACATTTGATGGTTTCCTTCTAGCCTTTCGCGGACTCTTCCCCCCTTCCTCTGATTGTCACATAGTCTTCTTTTCTACGCCATCATGCATATCATCGCTTGCGCTTGGGGCCGGACCTTTCGTCCCACTACTGTACGCTGCCGGATACCTGATGTGTTGGCAGCATCTCTCTGGTGAGGCTGCTGGCTCTGTTTTTTTTTTGGCTTTGCGTTCTTCCATCCCATCCTCTACCCACGTTTGACATCTCACGTCTCTGCAGTCTCTTACCTTGTACCACGAAGTTCTTCATAGATGATGCCAGGGCCGCTGGTCCATCGATACAAAAGTGTCACGAGATCTCAGATCATGTCGCACAGAGCCAACCTATGTTCAGTTGTTTTCAATGCTGCCCTACCTTGAAATGAAGCGGCCTTGATAGACAAAGAACCTGTCGTGGAAACGAAGTACTGGAGCACCTGCAGCTACCCTTCCCTGATTTTGGCTCTCGCTCTGTCACTTTGCTTTGCGTCCTTAGCTGAGCATTCGACCTTCCCCGGGTTTTCCTTTGAATATAAAGTTCTCGGATATCTGTGGTCACGCAGGGTGGTTTCTGTCATCATCTCACTCCATTCCTTCCTCGTCGACACGACCAAATATCCCCCACGAAGACATAAAGTTGTCGGATTGAAAGCTTTCCGCAACCAAGCCAAAAACTTGACTATCCTTCCATTACCAAGTATGGCTACCAAAACTCATAAGACCTGGCAGGAAGAACTCGCTGGTAAGCTTCGCACCTTCATGGGTACTTGATCTTCAGCTAACTTGTTGGTAGCTGAATGCCGAAAACTGAGACTGCCTGTTCCCCAATTCAATATTGTCTCTGATCGTCGAGGTGAGTTCCGCATTGGAATAGCTCGTTTTCCAACTCTTCAAGCAGGATTTGGTCAATATTGTTCCGAGGCTGATCTATGGCGATTGATTTCTAGGTGGGCGGACTGCTTGGTCTGCTACAGTCACAATCCAGGGCCAGAATCTCGCAGCAAGATACTGGTATGATGGGCAATACCTCAATAATGCCAAAGAAGACGCCGCCGAGGTGGCCTGCACCAAACTACGCAACCCTTCGATCACCGCCGGCCAGTCAACGGTCTACCGCGCACAGTCTGGCTATGGTGGCCCCTGGGCTGCTCGCTGAGTCTCGTGCTGCGACGTGTGCTGGACAGCAATACTGTGCTTCCAACCAGGTACAAAGCCGCGGGCAGGTTTCGAAGTCGAATTTCCGGTGGGGTAATTGTCTCAATACCTGCTGTATCCAATGGGGCAAAATAAGAGTTTCGAATGAGAGCATAGCGATGGCGTTATGGTGACACACAGACTCAGGACAGCAAGGGGGTTAGGAGGGTCGTTTTTTTTTCTTTTTTTTCTTTGGGATTGGATTTTCTTTCTCCTTTGTCCCCGATGATCTCTTGTTTCTCAGAACAAAACAAACCCCCCAAGATTCCAAGAGAGATTAGAACCAGTCTGTCCTCTTGTCCAGGCTCCAAGCTGTCAGTCAGAGGGAGAGGTCTCAGTCCTCAGTCAAATTTTCTTGACCGCTTTTCAGGGTTGATAGAAGAAAATGCAGGAATCTATGATATCTCATGCTGACCCATGTTTTGATTCTGGCTGTGCTCCATTCTGCGCAAGTGTCCGACTAGCGCGCTGGACAGAATGCTCTCTTCTGTTCACCAGCTCATCATCCCATGCGCGTCGTGTCGTGTCGTGTCGTTTCGTGTGGAGCCCGGAGGATGTAATCTTGCAGCATGGGGCAAAATGTCTGTATACCGTGACCTGTCGTGCTACAGTCGTTGGGTGATTTGGGGACTTTCAGCGATGTCCACGCATGACCCGACGCTCTGGATATCGAATCAAGGCGAGGGGGGTGTTGTTCTAGAGGGTGGGAGAGAGGAAAGGAACGAGGCGTGGACGTAGTCGAGGAAAAAGTTCCGGGCCACAACTTGTTCCCCTCCGTTTACTCCGTCCGCCTCCCAAATTCTGTTTTCACTTCACCGTCACCCACTCTCCAGCAAATCGAGATTCCTCTGTGCTACGCGGCATCGGTGACCTGTCAAGTACCCGGCAAGCAAAGTTGACGTGTAGAGGTACATCCCCGTGCCACCTGAATCGGCGGACGAGTGCATTTCCCATTGCCCCGTTTTATATATGTACTGGGCCCGTCAAGTAACCAGACCACGTCTTGACATCCTCACCGCCGCAAAGCAGGCAATTACCGGCAGTCCCTATGCATTCGGACCAGTCGCCGCTATGTCGACCGCTACAAAGCCCTCAGCGCTGACCTTTGATCTCAAAGCCCGCTGTTCGGTAAGCAGCCACTACTCTCCATCCATCCCTCTGCTGCAAGTCCATTCCCGCGGTTGACAAATTTCTTCTATTTTTCCAGACATCCAAGGCCCGTGCCTCGACTCTGCATTTGCCTCATGGTTCAGTAGACCTTCCTATTTTCATGCCAGTGGCCACCCAGGCGTCTCTCAAAGGCCTGACTCCCGAACAATTGGAAGAGACGGGTTGCAGACTGTGCCTGAACAATACATACCACCTGGGATTGAAGCCTGGTCAGACGGTTCTTGACACCATTGGCGGAGCCCATAAATTACAAGGATGGAACTACAATATCCTGACTGATAGCGGCGGGTTGGTGGTGCACAGCACCCTCTCTGCCCGCGGATGAGTGACTGATTCGAGGCATCTCAAGTTTTCAAATGGTTTCGTTGCTCAAGTTGGCGAAGATCACGGAGGAAGGCGTGCGATTCCTCAGCCCCCATGATGGCAGTCCAATGTAGGTGATGGCTCTGATCGAACACCACCTATGAGGCCAGAAACTCAAGTCATGCACAGGCTCCTTACCCCCGAGCATTCCATGTCTCTTCAGAACTCAATTGGCTCGGATATCATGATGCAGCTCGACGATGTCATTCAGACAACATCACCTGATCATGCCCGTATGAAGGAGGCCATGGAACGGTCCATCCGCTGGCTCGACAGATGCATCGCCGCACACAAGAATCCCGAAACGCAGAACCTCTTTTGCATCATCCAGGGTGGTCTCGATCTGGAAATGAGGCGACAATGCTGCGAAGAAATGGTCAAGAGGGACACGCCAGGCATAGCTATTGGTGGCCTATCTGGCGGAGAAGCAAAGGCGGATTTTTGCAAAGTGTATGGTAGCTCCCACTTCCGTCAACTTCCATCTTGAAATATCTGAACGCTCACTCTTTGGACAGTGTTGATACATGCACCGATCTACTACCCGAGAATAAGCCAAGATATGTCATGGGCATTGTACGGTGTCTGTTTCCATTGCTGGCGGTGGACAAGCACTGACCTCTACAGGGCTATCCAGAAGACATAGTCGTCGCAGTAGCTCTCGGAGCGGATATGTTTGATTGTGTATGGCCGACGAGAACGGCGGTGAGCTTTCAATATCTTCAGTCGTGTCATTCCCCGCGGCTACCGTTCTGACCGAGGTATACTGTGTAGCGCTTCGGCAATGCGATCACTTCCAGCGGCGTCCTGAACCTAAAAAATGCGCGGTATGCTGAGGACTTTGGCCCTGTCGAGCAGGATTGTAGCTGCACTTGCTGTCGGCCAAAAGAGGATGGCGGTCTAGCCATCACCAGAGCGTATATCTACCATCTCGCGGCAAAGGAGACTGTTGGGGCTCACTTGTATGTTTTCATCTCTCATCTCATCTTGTTTACTTTCCGGCTGCTCCTCTTGGTTTGTCTAAGATGTCCTCTGGATCAATTGATTGACTCGGTACGTTTTACAGATTGACAATGCATAATGTGCATCACCTGCTTTCATTAATGCGACGAATCAGAACGGCCATCATGGAAGACCGGTATCCTGCATTTTGCAAACAATTCTTTGCAAAGTACTTTGACGGACAACCTCCGCCGGAGTGGGCTGTCGATGCTCTTAAGGGAGTGGGGATTGAGATATAATCAATCACACCGCGCACCCTATGTCGTTGGGACTGACCGGCATTGTGAGGACGATGGCAGCGCTGCCGGATTTTGGCTTCCGACGCAGGTAGGTGTGCGCCTTAAGTTAGGTCTCACCGCTTCCCTCATTCCTAGACTCAGCATGGTCCTCTCTGAGCAGGAAACGCCTAAGCTGCGTTCAAGGCCATTTCTATTCTATGTGGGCCAATCTGCGAGATGATGACAATGATCATGCTCGGTTCAGCTCTCTTTGGCATTTAGTCGGCGACAAAAGGAAAACCAGAAAATCCACCTTAGTATCGTCAAAAATCTTGCGGTCTACGAGATCTCTCCATCCCGCAGATATCTATCAGCAATTTGTCGTAGTGTTCCCAGAATGTGCGGTCATAGACATCGCCCACCAACAGTCAAACTGTGACAATAACCCGACTTCAACGACAATTCAGATCCTCGATTGTTCGCCTAGCCTTCCTTTGTCGTTGACCTGGACCTGGGTCTTTTTTTCGAGCTCCCTTTGAAAGCTCCTGTCCAGGGCCGTGACAAGAGCATAGATGGCCCTGAGCAACGGCGTGTGCACGCCTCTTTCATCAGCCAACCGGACGGTGTTGCCGACGATGGCATCGACTTCCATCCTCGCGCCGACCTTTGCGTCGGCGAGCATGGAGGGTTCGACGCCAGGCAGCTCCCTGACTTTGGCGCGGTTGATTTGGTAGGTGATAGTGTCAGCGTTGATGTTGTCGTAGCCGAGCGACTGGGCGATGGACGCGATCTCAGTCATGAGCGACTTGATCAAACCTAGCGAGTACTCTGGCGGTGAGGACTTGAGGAACTGGGCGTCGCGCGACCGCGAGAGCGCGCACACCGGGTTCCAGCTCGCGTTGACCATGAGCTTGCTCCAGCGCTGCGGTTGCACGTCCTCGTGCAGTTCCGTGCTGCCTCCCCCCGCGTTGAGGAGGCGGGCGAACGGTTCGGCCGCGGATTGGTGCGCCCGTGGCGCGTTGGAGGGGTACGTCCCAATGTGCAAGAGTTCAATCTCACGGTGGACGATCACGGCGGGAGCAGTCTGGGTGGCGGGGAGGTACACCACGCAGCTCAGCAAGGGGTTGTCTGGATAGAGGGTGCGGTAGGGTTCTTCGATGGCGATGCCATTCTGAATGAGGGCGATAGTCGTGTGAGGTGCGATGGCCGGGCGGAGCTGTTCTGGAATCGACGGAGTCGTGTGTATGGCCTTTGCCGTGACAACGATGTAGTCGAATGGTTTGCCTCCTGAGAGCGAGACAGCTTCATCAACGGTCCGCACCACCTGGGGCTTAAAGTTGAGGCCTTCCCCAAAGATGGTCGAGTTGATGGTGAAGCCTGCTGTCGAGGCAACCGCATGGTTCGAACGGCACACCGTGTAGAGGTTGGCTGGGCCAACGGCACGGAAGAGTATCCAGGCGTAGACGGCGCCGACGCTGCCGGTGCCGAAGACGAGGACGCGAGGAGGAGAGACTGGAGGGGCAGGCATGGCTGTGCTGGGCAGAACACGTTAATTAATGGGAGATGTGTATGATGAGTGGCTTTTTGCTTGGTTCTTATTTTCTGCTTGCGCGAGAAGCTCTGGTATCCCGCTTGGGGGGATACATTAGAATTGAGATATCACCGGTTATGAGCGAGGGATGGTGTGGAGATATCGGCAAACGTCCCGATGGATGATGGATGCGATCATTTCATATCCAATGGGATGTCTTTGAGTTATTTCCGAGCGGGTGAGGAGAACTTGGGTAGGGCGAGAAAATACGGAATCATTGTGTCTGTCTCTCTGGAGCAATAGTGGGAAGAAAAAGAGAAGAAATATGGCCGCCTACCTTGTCATCGTTCGCTGCAATACACAAACTGACCTCGCAGTCTTGGTGGAGCAATGCTGGACAACGCTCAGGCGACCTGTTCTTCGAACGGGAACAGCAATTATCTGGCAGGAAGGTAATGTCAATGGGTTTCTTGTGTAAATATATCGATGTTGATGATACGTGATACAGAATCGAGTACCCACACTGCCAGGATATGGCAGTCGTGGTAAAGGCCTCGATATGCCTGAGACCAGACGCCACCAACCGCAGCCATGGAGAGACGGTCTCATATTTTGCATGAGTCCTTGTGATGTTGCATTTCGGGCGCCAACGACGATAAAGAGTGGTGGTGCGGTGGTGTGCGGTCAGGACCACGAGTACAACGAAGAAAAGAAGACGTTGCAATCTTCTGTGCTGGCTGTGGAAGCTGTCGAAGGATGAGGATGCGTCTTCACCCAGCATGCATCGGATGAGGGAAGCCAACGGCGGAGCAGATGACGCGCACGCGACGTGCAGCCGACGACGCGACGAGCGACTCGGGCGACCACAGGCACAAAAAGGGGACGGCAGGGGGTCGCCAGGGTCACTATTGCCAGGTGCCAGGGTCAGCCAAATGACGTTGTGCATGCCCCCAGAGGCTGAAAATCCACCGGTGCCACTTCCCAGGATGGGGGAGACGCTTTCCTTTACCATTACCGAGTAGTATTTGCTCCATCCAAGCCCATACGCAGCACCCAGTACCGGGTACATACAACCAAAAAAGAGGAGGAGGAGGAGTCTGCCACCTACACCACAACATTCCACGAAGAAAGGCACAGCCATGGATCCCGATATACCTACGCCCTCGATTGAGCACGATGCCCTCCAAGCTGCCACCAACACCCACGCCTTCACCACAACAACCCCAGGTCTCGCGTCACCCTCGATCCGAGTGAATCATCAAGACCACAACCACACCCATGCGCACCCTGCCTTGCTGAGTGCGGCCGCGCAAATCCCCCTTCCTCCCTCTTCGCCCATGCGCAGTCCCTACCACACCCCTGCGACCTCCAAGACCAAGTCTCTCTCGCCGAAACCGCCCTCGCGCTCTCCATCTGTCGCGAGTTCATATCGAGGCGAGAGACAAGAGAGACAGTCCACGCCGACACTGGCCACCAAGAGATCAACCTCCAGCCTGAGCAATACAAGGGGCAACACCCCCCAATACCGTCGTACGTCCTCGAATCTCAACCCTCTGTATCCTGCGGCAAATGGGGCAAATGGCAAGATGTCCCTTCCAGAACGCCCGCGCGTCACGGCCAGTTCGGTCGCGAACGAGTACTTTGGAAAAGAGCTAGAAGCCCATATCTCTCTACAATCCCCTGTTGTGGTCATCATCCACGATTCATGCTATGGCCATCGCTTTTCCCGCCCGCGCACCTCCAAGAATGCCCTGGCCACAATTGTCGAGCGGCCGGAAAGAATCCACGCCACGTTGCTAGGCGCGTCTGCTGCCTATGTGCGCCTGGGAGGGCGGCATGCCGATGGCGAATATGCGCCTTGCCCAAAGCACCACCCGTCTCGCGTGTGCAACATCCCGTTCCAGATCCGCAAGACTACTCGAAGCATCCCCCTCACCCACCCTTCAGTCACTTTCGTACACGGTGCAAAGTGGATGGAAGAGTTGCAAATCATGTGCGACACCGCCGAAGGGAAATTGACCCTCAACGGAAAAGAGCTGGTGAGGCCGATCGGGCATGGCAAGGACGAGAATGGACCTCCCCTCCCCAAGTTGCATGAAGGCGACTTGTACTTGTGTGCAGAATCGCTGGCTGCTTTCCAGGGTTGTCTCGGTGGGGTCTGTGATGCAGTGGACACCATCTTCTCTTCACCACAAACTAGGAGAGCCTTTGTCTGCATTCGACCCCCGGGCCATCACTGCTCGTCCAATTACCCATCGGGCTTTTGCTGGCTGAACAATGTCCACGTGGGAGTTGCCTATGCCGCTATGAATCACGGCCTGACGCATGCCGCTATCATCGATTTTGACCTACATCACGGAGACGGTTCTCAGAATATTGCTTGGGATCACAACCGAAAGGCACAAGGTGCAGCTAAGAATGCTGCAGCACACAAGAAAACACCTATTGCCTATTACAGCCTCCATGACATCAACTCCTATCCCTGTGAGTGGGGTGACGAAGAAAAGGTGCGAAATGCCAGCTTGTGTATTGAAAACGCTCACGGTCAGTCAATTTGGAATGTCCACTTGGAGCCTTGGAAGAGCCATGAAGAGTTCTGGAAATTGTACGAGTCCAAGTATATGATACTGCTTGACAAGGCGAGGACATTCTTGCGACACCACACGGCAAGATTACGCGCTTCAGGAAACCAGTCACCCAAGGCCGCCATCTTCATCTCCGCGGGTTTTGATGCTAGCGAATGGGAAGGTGCAGGCATGCAGAGGCACAGTGTCAATGTCCCAACAGAATTCTACGCGCGTTTCACGGCTGACATTGTTCGACTGGCGCACGAAGATGATCTCGGTGTGGATGGTCGAATTGTCAGTGTCCTGGAGGGTGGATACAGTGATCGCGCTCTGACTTCAGGTGTGCTAAGCCATATCTGTGGCATGGCTGGTGATAACCCTGGCTCAAATGGACAATGTTCGTCCGAGACCCAGGGCAACAGATTTCAAACGATCAACAATTGGGTCCAAGATATACCCTCCTCTGCCGCTGGGCATCACTTTACCTACGCAGCGGACTGGTGGGCACTTCAAAACCTAGAAGAGCTCGAAGCTGTCGTCGCGGGTCGACAGCCTCCAGCATCAAGGGCGAAAGACAAGACTGGAAACTACTCGTCACCCACACAAGCGTCTACCCTCAAGATGACCGACCATGCTCGCGAGAAGCGGTCATTCTCAGCTTTGCACGCTAGACTCTCTCTAGAAGCTGGATATGAGCCTCCGCCGCCTGATGTCGACTGGGCCATAGCTTCGTACGAGCTATCTCGTGTCATTATCCCCAGCGATCGCCAGACTTTGAGTTGCACCCATGAGGAACTCAGCACAGAAGCCACCAAAGGTCGACGAGAGCGACAGTTAGCCGTCGGCTTACCCCCTGGTCCAGACGAACGGATGCAACTGCGCGATCGAAAGGCGAAAGCGCCACCTGGTAGCCTCGCTGCTGTACGAGCAGTATCGCGGAACGGCAATCGGCGGACAACCATCGCAGCGGTTAGCGACTTGCCAGATCCGACCATGCAGAATCCAGACTTGCCCGACGGGAGAATGCGTCGAAGATCAAGTGATGCATCGAGCATCTTATCAAGTTTTCAAGGCATGAAGTTGACAGATCAGAGCGCTGTCGACACTGAGTCTTTACCAAAGCCTCCAAATGGACAAGTATCTTCGAGGGCACCCTCGACTGCTCCGCTAAAGCCTGCAAAAGCTGTTGCGGTTAAAAAGACCCGAGCACCACCCACCACAAAGGCACCGGCAAAACCAAAGACTAGCCCCCGGAGAATGAAAACTATTCATTCAGCCGCTACTGGCTTGTCCGAGCCCAAAGCTTCTCCTACCCTTACTCAGGAAAATGCAGTCAAGAGAGAAGCGCCTTCGTCTTCTCAAGAGGACCGCAAAGAAGTGCCGAATACCGATGAAATAGACAATCTAACAAATGGGATGAAAAAGATTACGATCAAATTGAAAATGCCCACAGCAGAAGAGCATGCCGCCAAACAGAACCAAAAGACGGTTGATGATAGACAGAAGAAGCCTCGCGCACCAAGGAAACCGCTAGTACCGAAGAATTTGAAGCTAACGAAAACAGCACCCGCCACAAATCTTGAGTATTCGGCCAATATGCAACCGAAGGTCGTGGAAGACGGCCCTCAGGAGCACTCTGACACCTCGGCCGCAAGCATAGCCGGAATGAGAATCCCCAATACTGTTGCGTATGCCGTCGAAGCTCCTATTCTTAGCCCTAGCGTGGAATCTCCACGTGCAGACCCAGGTATGCGCCTGCCTCGTGCATACATGGCACCTCAGGAAGTCAACGGACAGCAACAATCACAGGAATCAACAAAACCTGCGCCTATTGTGACTGTTCATGTATCCGACACGCAAGCTCCAATATCTGATCTTCCCTTCGTTCTTTCTGAACCGCCATCTTCTCGGCCGCTACAAACAACGACCGAACCTGCTTCATTAGGAGGGCCTTGGTCATCTAGAACGGACAACCCGGCCCAGAGAACAAAGCAGGACCTACCCATATTTAGTTCAAGCTCACCCATTCCGTTTGCTGCCTCCGACAAAGAACCATACTCGCAGGCACTGAGCCAAGAACAAGCTACGAACCAGCAAGCTTCATTTTGGGATATTCCCACAGCGCCACAGCAAAAGTGAGGGTTGTGGAAGGACCTTTGGAGGAGGAATAAGTTCTCTATGCTGATTTCTTGGATTGGGATCAACCGATGTGACCCTGGACATGGAGCCCTTGAGGGTTTCAACCCGGTGACCGCCCTTGCCGGTCTTCCTCTTTCCTTTGTTCCTCTTTTGTTTGAGTTAGAGATACCCCATGCAGCATTGTTTAGGAGCTTGGATGTGTATTTGGGGGGAAGCCACGGTTGTTTTCAGTACTAATCATAGATCCTGAAGTGCGACAACCCATCCGGCATTGGAAAGAGCATGCGGAGATGGAGGTCGGCCGGCAGACCCAATCAGAGGAACGGTGCTCGTTGGATGAAGAAATAATGAGTTGCTTTCAAATCGATCTATTGATGCTCTACCCTCTCCTAAGCCCCCTAACTCAAGTCGTAGACTAAAACACAACAAACTGATATTGTTCAAAAAACACACGAATCTCGCATAAAGTTAGCAAACAGCAAATCTGCAGGCACAAAACTCCACATCCAATGCAATCCTTTCCCTAGCGGAAACTCACATAACCACGCAGGCATCCCTCTTCCTGCGGCCTTCCCTCTTACCCTCCAGCGCGTTCTCCCTGGCCTGCAGCTTGTCACCATACTGCCATAAGAGGTCCCTCTGGTCTCTCTCGTTCAGCAAGGCAAACTTGGCCATGCGCATAATTTCCTCACGTGAGTGGCGGCCCGTCTGGATTATGCGCTCGATGTCGTCGCGTATGTCCCTGTAGGCGCGGCTGGCCGCTTGTTTCTGCCGGGTCGCTGCCTGTGAGGCCTCGGCATAGTACGTGCTTGGGCTGTCGTGTGGCCCCTTGGCTTGCGTGGGCGAGATGCGGCGCGCGGAGGGATACGAGGGTTTGCGGCGTTTGGAGACGCCCGCGCCGTCGTACAGGAGCGGAGATCTGTCGTTGCGTCGCCGCGTTGGGGAGGTGTTTGTTGGGATTCCCGGGACCAGGCTGGGAGGGATACCTGACATATCGTATGCATTGCCATGGCCATTGCCGCGCCCATTGGTTGGGGAGTAGCCGTAGTCTCTTGTAGGACTCCTGCGCTGCTCGCCCGCAGCCGGCATGGCGATTTCCGACAGATCCTGCGCGATGTTGCCCAGCCGGCCAAACATCCTGGGTGTGTCGCTCGAGTATGTGTTTCGGGAATTTCTCTGCCGCTTGATAATCTTGGTGGGGCTGGTGCCTGAATATCGCTTCTGCGGCAGCGTTGTCGGATAGTTGGCGTACGGTGCGAACTCGGAGAAGTCATAGGCGTCCCCACCCTGTTGGTCACTAGTGGGGGAGGTGCCCTTTCGGGATGTTGCGCCACGGGATATTGCTTGAGCTTGAGGTGGTAGCGCCATGGGGAGCATCGGCTGCTGAACGCTGCGTTCCAGCGGATGGATGTTATCTTCCGGATGAGAAGGGATGCCTCGACGGAGGCGCCGCACGCAATCATCGCAATTCCATGGCATTTGATGTCTGACAGCGTTGCCTATCTCTCTGTCGCATGTTCGGGTCGGAAGCGCGCAGCCGCCATCTCTTCTGGTGAAGTTGCCATTGTGGCCACACTGGAAGACGGCCAGATCCCAGATGCACATTTTTGCCGCTGATTGAGGTTGGAGGGGTTTTCCTTGAGACTTCGGTTGAAAATGTCGTGAAGTATATCACTGGCACATAGGAATCTGTGCAAAGGGGAAGAACACCGGGGTATGTTATGATACAGAGAGTGAAAGGATGGCCATACAAACCGTTCTTTGTAAAGTCCGCATGCGGACGATCTGGTCCTTGAAAGAGGAGCCTCGGAGGAATCGAGAATAATGCAATGTCAATTGAGACATAGAGCTTGCATCGTTACGACTCACGCGTTGGAACGAATTTCATTCTTACCTTGCTTTATGTTGTGGTTGGCTGGATGTCGGCTTGTGATATGTTGTATGATTTTTGAAGAGTGACCAGAAGTGACATTCACGTTCGTCCGGTGCTGGATTATGAGACCACAAACTTTCTCCATTAGTCGAGAGTGAATAGGCTCGTTATTAGGAGGTGTCAACAACTCCATGATCGAGGGAGAAATGCCGTTTGGGTGTGGTGGTGTTGCTGGCGGTCGTTGTGGTCGTGGGTGTTTTATTTTTTATCCTCGACGCGACGAGGCTGAGATGCTGTGCCAAGAGATATTGCGCCAAGAGATATTGCGGTTGCCCCTCGAGACAGTTTGTAGCCTTCCGCGTTGGGACACGGCTAGTAGTAATAGTACTATCGTCTGCCATCATGGCCATAGCTTAAGCAGGCCCAACCCCATTCGCTCAGCTTTCCTCCACATGACGAACAATTCATCTGTGCGCTGCATGAACGCCCCTCTCCCCGACTGCATTGTTAGCTGCGCATGGATTCATCTTTGATCTGACCGCCATCTTCAACTGTCATCTCGAGTAAACAAACCTGTCTCTCGACGAGCGATGGAAGAACATCCAGCTCTTACCCAAGTACCGCCCAGCTACCCCGATGGACCTCCTTCGTATGTCAATGGTCCCGCCGAGGAAGACAACATGAGTGTTCCCGGAAACAACACATCGCTTAGGCTGCTCCCGCAGGGTCAGGATGAATACAGATCGTATGTGACAAGCTCCGTTTCCTCTGCGCAATACAATGGACCGCCTTCCCCCAGGCGTAAGCCGCTGCCTAACCCGAAGGTGTCGCACGTTTCATGGGACTCTCCCATAGAGTCCGCCGTCCGAGGCGCCAGACTGCAATCGCCATTGTCTTCATTGATCGCCGAAGCCGAGGAAAAGCTTCGAGGCAGTCGTGAGACAACCGCCTTCGTTGGCCGCGCGCCTACCCTCAAGGCTACTGTGATCCTCAAGAAAAGCTCCCAGACTGACCGAAACCCTCCTAATAGACCATCTCCCTCTATGCGAGGTTCCCCAGAAAGATACCGACCTACGGCGTCAACCGCGTACAGTTCAAGGCCTGGCTCCAGCCTGGGACGACCCCCCTCGATACCTCCGCCTACGGCGAATCCTCGCTCACCCATCAGACCCTCCACCCCTTCTCGAGTTTCTACCGACTGGGGCAGACCTGCTGCCTCGAGCGTCTCATACGAGCCGGCAGATCTTAATGGCAGTCCACGGCCTGGCACACCATCGTCACAGTATGGCGGGAGTCCACGGAGACCGCTGCCTCCTGCACCGCTCTTCTCGGCTAAAGGCGCGGCAACAGAAACGACGATACCCATGCCAGATCCGGAATCAGAAAACGACGTTTTTGTGAACGGTCACGAGATTGTTCCCGACAACGATCCCAGAGCGAGTCTGAAATCGGCCCATTCATACATGACCGACTCGACCTTCACGGAGGAGGACGACGCACCGAGTGAAAAGTTTGATCACTATGGCCCTGCTCCAGAAGGAAGACAGGACCGACGAGGATTGAGGGCAGCTCAGATGACAAAGAAAGAAGTGCGACTCATCAACGGAGAGCTGATTCTCGAGTGCAAGATCCCTACAATTCTCCACAGCTTTTTGCCCAGGAGGGATGAACGAGAATTCACGCACATGCGATATACGGCGGTAACCTGCGACCCAGACGACTTCGTCGTGAAAGGCTACAAGTTGCGCCAGAATATTGGACCCACCATTCGAGAAACGGAGCTTTTCATCTGCGTTACCATGTACAACGAAGGCGAAATCGAGTTTACCAGGACAATGCACGGTATCATGAGGAACATCAGCCACTTCTGCTCGAGGACCAAATCTAGGACTTGGGGCAAAGACGGTTGGCAGAAGATTGTCGTTTGCATCATTGCCGACGGAAGACAGAAGGTCCATCCTCGCACGCTGAATGCTCTGGCAGCCATGGGAGTCTACCAGGATGGGATAGCCAAGAACATCGTCAACCAGAAAGAAGTCACCGCACATGTGTATGAATACACGACTCAAGTCTCACTAGACGAAACCCTCAAATTCAAAGGCGCTGAGAAAGGGATTGTCCCGTGCCAAATGATCTTCTGCCTGAAGGAGAAGAATAAGAAGAAACTCAACTCTCACCGCTGGTTCTTCAATGCTTTCGGCCGAGCCTTGACACCCAATGTTTGCATCCTGCTTGATGTGGGTACCAAACCGGACTCGAAAGCGTTGTATCATCTCTGGAAAGCGTTCGATCAAGATTCGAATGTCGCTGGAGCAGCAGGTGAAATCAAGGCTGACAAAGGCAGGGGATGGCTGGGCTTGCTGAATCCGCTGGTCGCCTCACAAAACTTCGAGTACAAGATGAGTAACATCCTCGATAAGCCACTCGAGTCAGTGTTTGGCTATATTACCGTCTTACCTGGTGCACTCTCAGCATACCGATACTACGCCCTTCAAAATGACCCGAGTGGCTATGGTCCTCTCAGCCAGTACTTTAAGGGGGAAACCCTGCATGGCCGTGACGCTGATGTCTTCACCGCTAATATGTATCTTGCTGAAGACCGAATTCTCTGCTGGGAGCTTGTCGCGAAACGTGGTGAACAGTGGGTTTTGAAATTTGTCAAGAGCGCTTATGGAGAAACTGATGTGCCTGGTAAGAGGAAAAGAAACAGACAAGTTGAGGGAGTCTGTGCTGACCAACTGCAGATGCTGTCCCAGAGTTTATCTCCCAACGACGACGCTGGCTCAATGGCGCTTTCTTCGCGGCAGTGTACTCTTTGGTCCACTTTAAACAAATTTGGCACACCGACCACACTTTGACTCGAAAGATCTTGCTGCATATTGAATTCTTCTATCAGCTCATCTCGCTGATATTCACCTTCTTCTCCCTCGCAAACTTCTACCTCACCTTCTACTTCATTGCCGGCTCCTTAGCAGATCCTCAGATCGATCCTTTTGGTCATAACATCGGGAAATACATCTTTGTCATCCTCCGCTATATTACTGTGCTGTTGATCTGTCTGCAATTCATCCTCAGTATGGGTAACCGACCGCAGGGGGCGAAGAAACTATTCACCGGCACCATGGTCACATATTCGATCATCATGGCATACACTACCTTTGCATCTCTCTACATTGTCATCAAGCAACTCACAACGCACGCGGTGGAAAAGACGGACCCAGAAAATCCGTACAAGCTGGGCAACAACATCTTTACCAACCTCATTGTCAGCACGGTCAGCACCGTGGGCCTTTACTTCCTCATGTCATTTTTGTACCTGGATCCGTGGCACATGTTCACCAGCTCCGCGCAATACTTTGCCCTGTTGCCTTCTTACATTTGCACTTTGCAAGTGTATGCGTTCTGCAACACCCACGACGTCACTTGGGGTACCAAGGGTGACAATGTAATGCATACCGACCTCGGGACTGCCAAAGCAGTCGGATCTGGTGGAAACACTGTCGAAGTGGAAATGCCCTCTGAACAACTCGACATCGATTCCGGGTACGATGTCGCACTTCGCAACTTGCGGGACAGAGTCGAGGTACCCAAACAGCCCGTCAGCGAGTCCCAGTTGCAGGAAGACTACTACAAGTCCGTCCGTACGTACATGGTCGCGGTGTGGATGGTTTGCAATGCCATTCTCGCCATGGCCGTTTCCGAGGCTTACCCTGTGGGCAGCCACATTAGCGACAATGTCTACTTGAAACTCCTTTTGTGGTCCGTCGCCGCCGTCGCACTTTTCCGTGCCATTGGCTCATCGGCATTTGGAATCATCAACCTCATCTCGGCAATTGTGGAGGGGAGGTTACAGGCCAAGTTTGAGAAGATCTTTGGTGGCGGAGACGAGAACGGTCGACATAGGACAGGGTTGGGAAGCGGAATCAGTGAGAGCGGCAAGACAGGGTTGAGTGGTGGGAGTAAAGGGAGTGCCACAGGAATCAGTTTGAGTGAAGTGACGAGCAAGATCTCTGAGAAGTTCAGTTGGATGAGCAGAAGGTAATGATGTCCGGGTGTTTATGGGTCGGAAACAAACGATTGGATGAGTTTTGAAACGAGTTGGGCGCGTTATGGTTTATGTATGACAATGGACTTGTATGATTTGTTTTCTGAGGTTTTGGAGGGGGAGGGGAGAATAATGCATCGCATGCTTGGAAAGAAGAGAAAATGTTCGGATACTGTCGGTTTGAATTTTGCTGCCCTGTAAAACACTAGAAAGAAGAAAAACATGAGGATTTAGGATCAATAGTGATAGAAGACTTAAGAGTTGTTGACTTGTCGTCGGCGGCGGCGGCAGAAGCAGCAACAACAGCGGTAGCAGCCTGGAAATCAGGTCCTCAATCGAGGTACCATACGGACGACGCCATCTACATAGGGATCAGGAACAGAGTGCCAAGCGAGAAGGACAATACGCCACATCATGGCCTGTATGAACTTACTTGGTCGTGTTCTTTGGTCCCCCCTGGGGCCAGGAAATATTACGTATATAGGTAGACCTCACCGGGTTCAAGTTTCAACGAAGGGCTCAGGAAAAGGAAAGTACGGCGGATATGGACGGGCGCAGAGTGGCAGAGGGATATTATATTGTTTTGGATTGGACCAGATTGGATGGATTGGAGTCTATCTAACTTGATACCCGCGCACGAGTATTAAGGTCCATACCTATGTCCGTAACCTTTCACTTAGCATGATAAGATGGCCTGACTTGCTTTCCAACCAACCCTATCCTGCCCTGATCCCAAACCCATCCGGAGAAAAGACACCGCTCTCGAGGGTGAGATAGTATCGGATCCGAGGTACCTGTGTTGATATCAGAATGCCTCACCGTTTCCATTTTTGCAACAAAATTTTTCCTTTTTCCCTTGTTTTGCGCTTCACTCTCTGGATCGGAGACGGTCTCGCCGCCGGGGAGAAGGTATGTCTAATTGCTCCAGAGAGAATTTTTGTTGGAATTTTCCGAATTTTTTTGGGGTGTCGAGGGAAGGGGAGGCTTTGAGGGGGAAGAGAGAAAGGAAAAGGGGAAGAGAGAGGGGGTTGGGAGTGATTGATCTAAGCAGAAAAGCCACGGTAGAACCATGTGTTAAAGGGATCACTTACCTTCCACTTACCTCTTTGTGGGCTTTGGTTCGCAAACGGTCCGAGCGACGAAGCGGGGCAGATGCCTTTTCAACGGGTGCCTCTGGTCGTGCTTGAGCAGCGAAAGGGCCAGGATGTCCGGTTCCTTGATCCGCAGGAGTCGGGAGAGCGTCAGCTGCGAGATCCTGAGGGACCGGACCTGGAGCAGGTTGGGCCAGCAGTTCGGAGTACCCGTACATATCAGCCATGGAGTTCAGTTGTACCTCCTCGGCAGCTCTAGGATAGAACAATTGGTGGCCATTGTTGTCTAGCATATCAGGAGGCATAGGCGACCATATGTCCACTTCTGTGGGAACCGAAAACCAGAAGTCGCCATCAAATGTGTTGAGACGATCCAGACCTTGAACAGCCTGTGACTGGTTTAGTTCTGGAGCGAACTCGGTTGGTGTATCGGCAAGGAAATCCATACCGGCGAGGCCAGAGTTCTCGGCGGAGATCCTCTCCAGGAAGTCATAGGTGTGGACGCTCTCGAGGAATTCAAGGGTGTTGGCATCGAGCTCTTCGAGGGAGATTTGCATCTGGCTAGGCGCAGCATCACTAGCTAAATCAGAATCGGCGAAGACGCTGGCTTCCAAGTGACCCTCAAGTCGATATTCAGCACCGGGGAATGCGGCGTTCGAGTTGCCCAATACACCGGCAGGGTGATCGAGATCCGTTCTAGTCACGGGAATATGGTAGTCGGTGTCGAGAAGAGGTGGCGAGGCAGGTTGTAGTTCATCAGGAATCAGATCGGAGTACATGCCGTCTGGACGAATCGTCGGCAAGAACGGGTCCAGAGGGTTGACGGTCAGATGCAGACGATTCTGCTCGTAGAGTTCCTCAAGTGAGCTTGAAGTGGAAAATTCGGACAGGGTATCAGAGTCGAGAAAGGACCAGCCTTCGAGTGGTGAATGTGGGTTTGACCCTTCAGATTGGGACGCCATGGTTGAATAGGGGTGATCGCCAAATCTACTTCAGTTCTGGATGTGGTTTCTGAACGAAAGCAAACAAGCGGGCGACCGAGAAAACCTTTCAACGGCGCTGATGATTGAGTTAGAAGGATGGAGAGCCAGCAAACCACAGATGCGCATACTCTGGCCCTTCTTATACCTTTCGAGCTCCGCTAGCAAGAGCGACCTTTGGTGAAGCAACAACGGTTTGTCGAGGACAAGGCAGTTTGTTGCTTACCTAGTGGTGAAAGATGAACATTCCCCATTCCCTTTGTGAAACCTTGTAACTCGACCTTTTTCAGTTTCGCACAAGTAGCAACTTAACTCTAGACAACGCAAATCGTCACCAGCAGTCTTTGTTTTCTTTGTCCAGCCCAAGATACGGTGCCTTGTCCGCATATCAGAAACCGAGGATTAGACGCGAATCTCGAGGCAGCGGCAACGATGAGGCAGCCCTAAGGGCGGCACGCATTGCCCATCATTCTATATCTCTGTCGACGTTTTGACTTGTTGGTTGCTTTTCTTCAACAACATACCAGGACTGCTCGTGGATCGAAATACAAGATGGGTTCCACCGCTGGCACTATTGGCACCGTTATGCTCGTGATCATCATTCTGATCCTATTTATCTCCACCATAGGATGTCTCCGTCGCAACCAGGAGATCTCTTCGGGCAGAGTGTATCGTCGAAAGTACAGCGAGCGTTGGCCAGCCGAGTACCATGGCACGAGTCAATACCATGACACGTATCAACCAGCTCGAGCAAACTTAGTCAACGGTAAGACGGCTAGAGAGAGAGGAGAGGTCGATCCTTGGGAACGAGACGTGTCGATGCACTCGATCAAGCCAGCCCGCGTGTGCCACGGCCAGGATGAGGCTCCCTTCACGTCGCGCTTCGATACCTGGATCTAAGCGTAGTAGAGTGCAATGATATTGGTCAAGTGAGGGAGAGAGCATGGGGCGATTGGAGCACGAGAAGTTCAGTCGAGGTGGGGATAGGTACTGGCTAGGGAGTAGTGGTGGACGAATGTACGATGGATTGTCTCGCCGTCTACCAAGTAACGAGTACTGTATTTGTAGACGTAGCGAGCTGAGCGAGGCAGCTCGCGCTCGGCAGGTCTCGAAGTGTTTCACCTGTCACGTGTGCTTGGCGTATGTCATTTTTTTCTCTCGGAGATATCGCGCGGATATAAGATCAGCTCGGCCGATACAATGACCGAGAATTGGTTCTAAGCTTGCAAGGTTCGTATGTACGTCGATTGTTGCATAGTCGCAATGGGCCATCAATGCCTCGTGAGGCCCGCAGCGCCGACATTTGGCGACCTCTTCTGAAAGCTCCTTCACACAGCTCGATGTATTTCGATGATTTCTGCCTGCTCTTCAATGTGTCACGAAAATTGATGGATATCAAAAGCCGTGTATGATATTCTGAATCGTCGCCACAGTTCTTCCTCCATGAGCAGACCGCCGTCTTTCAAGTATAATTTTTTCGAGTTGCACCGCAATATTGTCCTCCGGACAGGATAACAGTACATCTTCTATCCTGGCTAGGCTCTATACAAGTTAACACGATTCCAATATCGCTGTGCGAACTTCGACCAATCAACTCCAGAGCTTTTGAGTCAGGGCCGAGACGGAGCAGCCATCAAAGTGCCTTCTGCTCGTCAAGCTCGCTTTATCCGACCCTCGGTGTTAACACATCCGTCGCTCAAAACTTGACCCCAACAGCGATGGGTCCCAAACGCCGTCGCCTGGCACTCTCCTGCGTGGCTTGTAGGCGGAGGAAAGTGAAGTGCGACAGGACCTATCCGACCTGCGTTCGCTGTCAGAAGGGTGGTGTGAGTTGTGACTATGTCCCTTATACCAAGCAGGACAATGCCCTCCCCACTCCATCCGAGGAGAGTCCACAGCTTCGCAGGGAGACTTCGGCTACGTCTTGGACCGGTGAGTTCTCTAATGTATTTTTTTTTTGTTTCAAGCGACCTGCGGATCGCTGTCCTTTGTGCCCGCGCTACCGAACTCCCTGATGTCTGCCATTATATTGGGTAATGGTGGCACCTCATCTTTATTGATAACTTTTGCGATCAAATTTGTTCTTCTTCGGCTCATGATTCGAGCAGGGGCTAATAAACCAAAATCACCTAGAACATGTCGACGTTTGGCACGCCCGGTCAAAGGAGCACGAGAATGCCCGAGCCAACGAGGATAGTCAACACCCCAGCACCTCGCAACCTCGCACTCAAACAAAGTCTTTACGAGAGCTTCAGGACCGAGTACACGAACTGGAGACTCATGTCAGGGCGGCGGGGACCCGCCCCATCCCCCCAGCAGTGTATCTCGGTCTCGGTCATGGCACCGGTCCAGGGGTGTGCACCGGCAAGGGTGCGCTACACGACCACGAACGAGCCTTGCTCCGTGGCAAAGGCTTCAAAACGCAATATTTCGGTCCAAGTCATGGAGCTAATTTGCTTCTTCAATTCGAGGAACTTTCTCGCTTCGTCAAGGATATCCTGCAGCGACTGCCGACACTCAAAAAATCGAGAAACATCTGGAAACAACAACGCCGAGATCTCAACACCGGCCTGATTCTTCCAGAGTTCGATACCTTGATATCATTGGTTCCGGAACAGAACCGCGCAGATGCTCTAGTGCAAGAATATTTCGAAACCTTGGAGACGACGTACCGTGTTCTGCATGCCCCGATATTCTTTCGCAAGTACAAGGAGTTTTGGGCATCCTCCGGAGGCTCTTCACCGGATTTTCTTGTGCAACTCCTTCTGGTGTGCGCCAGCACGAACTGCTCCGTGGCGGGTGCATCAGGATTCGTTGGTCGGAGCACTGTCGGCCGTGATACAGCGATCAAATGGATCGAAGTCTGTGAGAATTGGCTAGATCTGCAAAGCCAGAAGCACATGACTTTGGAGGTTTTTCAGGTCCGCGTTCTTCTGGTAATTGCCAAGAAGTTAAACTGCGTCAAGGTCAAGCGAGAGTGGACTGTTTCGGGGCACCTGCTACGAGAAGCCATGTCTTCTGGGCTGCATCGAGAGCCAACGTTCTTGAGCAACACCATCTCGGTCTTCGATCAAGAGATGCGCAGGAGGCTTTGGTTCACGATACTTGAACTTGATATTCAAAACAGCATCGATCGCGGTATGGCAGCGAGCGTCGGGCCATTTGATTGGGACACTTTGCCACCACTGAACCTCCACGATGAAGACTTTGACGAATCGAGCGAAAAAATGCCCGCCGCCAGGCCAATGACGGAATTCACGCGTACATCATTCCTCTGCCTTGCCCATCAACATTTACCACTCCGTCTGGAAATACTATCCAGGATCAACAGCATTCGTGTCTGCCTTGAAAGCGACGCTGCCATCGAGCTGGATCAAAAGATCCGGCAGACCTTAGACAGCCTCCCGAAATGGTCGAATCACGCTGCAAATGCTATATCGGAACCTCTCTCGGAGCTACTGCTTTATGAAATTCTATTGCTAATTCACCAGCCGTTTGCCACACAGCCGGACGCGCAGGCACGACACTTCTATTCGCGAGCAGCTCGGCGGAATGCAGCACTGTCGACCATGAGAATATTTACTGAGTTGCGACCGGGCAGTAGGAAGACTTACCTTAATCTTCGGCATGATTTGTTCCGAGCTTGCCTAGCAGCTTGCCATGATCTCGTCGGCCCAGCACGTTCGAAAGAGGACTTGTTGCAGGATCGGAGCTTTGCTGTGAATTTGATCGAGCAGGGTGTCAATCTGATGGAAGAACGGATTAAGAGTATCGGGCAAGGATTCCATACATACTGGCTCACTTGCAGCGCACTCGGGCTGCTGCGTTCAAAACTATCCCCAGGGTCACCAGCAGACCGGTTTGCACAAGAGACAGCTGACCGGGTCGCCAATCTCCAGGGCTACATGATGTCGCACCAGATTCCACCTGTCGGCAGCTGCAACGGCGTGGAAGACGTGACAATGAGCACCGCCAACACACTGGTGGGAATGAGTGCTCACCCTACACCAGGTCAGCCTCTACCGGAGCTGGATCCGTTTGTGACAACGACCGCAGACCCATTCAACACCTTTCCTGAGACCTTGTTTGACTTTGATATTACAGATCTCTGGAACATGGGAGGGATCGGTGGGGGCACGCACTATTGATGAGGAGCCATTGCTTGATGAGCAGATAGAAATAACAACGCATCTCCGAAGAGCAGATTGAATCCCTTTGTTGCATACCTAGTATTGCTGCTTTGCAGCCTTGCACAGCCTTGCACATCCTGGGAATTTGCCTTGTCGGAATGCCAAGACCTTCCATCGGCTTACTTTCCCTATTCAGTATAGCCGATTCTTAGCGGCGGTTGGGAGCCTTTGCCTTCGCCCTCCCTGTATTTTTAAAATTTCACCCTTCGCCCCTTCTTCTTCAACACAATAATCTCTTCTCACCCTTCGCTCACTCTCACTTTCTTCTCTCTCATACCCTTCCTCACCCTCTTACTTTGTCTACACAAAGAGTCCGCTTTATCCAGTCCATTCTTGTCCCCTTTCCCTATCATTGTCGATTACTACCAACAGTTCACGGATTTCGGCGCCCATCATGTCTTACGGTGGCTACGGATCATCAAAAGATGGCGGTTATTCTAATGGGTACGTGAATATCGTTCGAATCTATTATTTCCTGCGTCCCAACTGTCTTGCGCTCTCCAGGACGCAGGACAGGCTGGCGCAAGCTGTTTTTCCGTTGTTCGAACCTGTGACTAACAACTTCGCAGTTATGGTGGCGGCCACAGTCATTCTAATGGCTACACTAACGGCTACGGCGGATCCAACGGATACTCTGGCGGAGGCGGTGACAAGATGTCCAACCTGGGCGCAGGCTTGAAACAACAGAACTGGGATTTGAACAACCTACCAAAGTTCGAAAAATCATTCTACAAGGAGGACCCCACAGTTACAGCCAGGTCACAGCGCGATGTCGATGAATTCCGCAAGAAGAATGAGATAACAGTTCAAGGCCGCAATGTTCCCCGACCAGTCGAGACTTTTGACGAGGCCGGATTCCCTAGCTATGTCATGTCGGAAGTCAAGGCTCAAGGTTTCACCAAACCCACTCCAATTCAATCCCAAGGTTGGCCTATGGCTCTCTCTGGTCGTGATGTTGTTGGTATTGCAGAAACCGGGTCTGGCAAGACCTTGACCTACTGCCTCCCCGCTATCGTGCACATCAACGCTCAACCGCTCCTCGCTCCCGGTGACGGCCCCATCGTCCTTGTTCTTGCCCCGACACGAGAACTCGCCGTCCAAATCCAACAAGAAATCACAAAGTTTGGCAAATCTTCCCGCATTAGGAACACTTGTGTCTATGGTGGCGTTCCCAAGGGTGGTCAGATCCGCGACCTTACTAGGGGCGTGGAAGTCTGCATCGCCACTCCTGGCCGTCTCATTGACATGCTGGAGTCTGGGAAGACCAATCTGCGTCGTGTCACTTACTTAGTTCTCGACGAAGCAGATCGCATGCTTGATATGGGCTTCGAGCCTCAAATCCGCAAGATTATCGGCCAGATTCGACCGGACCGACAAACCTGCATGTGGTCTGCAACATGGCCCAAGGAAGTTCGACAACTGGCTTCCGATTATCTCAACGATTTCATTCAGGCCAACATTGGCTCCATGGATTTGTCAGCAAATCACCGCATTACTCAAATCGTCGAAGTTGTGTCCGAATTCGAAAAGAGAGATCGCATGATCAAGCACCTTGAGCAGATCATGGAAGACCGCAATAACAAAGTCCTCATCTTCACAGGCACCAAGCGCGTCGCCGATGACATCACTCGATTCCTGCGTCAAGACGGATGGCCAGCACTCTGTGAGTTTACTCCTTATTCCCCATTTTTCTTGGACATAAGCTAACAGCAAACAGCCATTCACGGCGACAAGCAGCAGAATGAACGTGACTGGGTCCTGAACGAATTCAAAACTGGCAAGAGCCCAATCATGGTCGCTACGGATGTCGCATCCCGTGGTATCGGTATGAACAAACAGCAACCCCCCTAACCCCACCCTTTTTTCCCTATTGTATTTTGTCTTTTGCATTTCTTACCATTGCCGTCGTGTGGAATGGTGCCGCACTCTCTTTCCGCTTGTTACGCTTTTGCATTGCGTAACTTGTCCAGGCTTTTGTGTTCTCCTCGGTCCTTCTTCCGGAAATCCTGGAATCTTTTGCAGTTTGCCGGGACTCTGCTCCCTGACTTCCACATCTGCTTGTCCGACACGAGTAGGTTGTGGGACACGTTTACTTGACCAGATCAAACTGCAAATCCAGGATCTCTCACTTCCAAGGACCGTAGACGCTTGCCGATTTCCCGGACATGGACATTTGCCACCCAAAGGATAATGCTCCGAGCTTCAGAGAGTGACATGCACCTCCGCTCACACGACCACATATGGTCCCCAGCGCCTCGTAAGAACCACCAATGACCGAGTTGCTAACCTATACTTGAAGATGTTCGAGATATCACTCACGTGTTGAACTATGACTACCCCAACAACTCTGAGGATTACGTTCACCGAATCGGCAGAACAGGCCGAGCTGGCAGGAAAGGCACCGCCATTACGCTTTTCACCACAGATAGTACGTCTCTATCCCCTCCGTCAATTTTGTAAAGTTCTAACCATTTTCACAGATGCCAAGCAAGCTCGTGATCTAGTTTCTGTCCTACAAGAGTCCAAACAAAGTATCGAGCCTCGTCTTGCCGAAATGGCACGCTATTCCGGAGGCGGTGGCGGCGGCGGCCGTGGATATGGTCGCGGTGGCCACCGCGGAGGCCGTGGCGGCTTCACTGCATCCAATGCTGCACCCCTTGGCCGGTCCAGGTGGTAAAGATGATCGAACAAAAGATCGCTCGACGAGCATACCAACAACGGTGGGGGACGGTCGAAGTCTGTTCTCCGCGTCGCAAGTCTTGTCACACAAGCACATTCCTTCAGAGTTCAAAGAACCGATAGACTTGTTTTGTGCATTACTGCCTTGTCGGGGCTCAGGCGTACAAGGATGGCAAAGATAGATTGCTTGTTTTTTTTTTCTCGTCGTGAGTTGGGGGGGCCAACCCTTTCTCCCCCCTTGGCAGTAGGGTTTATGCGTTCATGGATGTTTCAGGGTGGCGAGAGCAGACGGACTCCTCGCCGAAGAAGATTTGAGCAAAATGGTGATAGAGCTGGTGTCTATGACGATTCACATGCCTCATTCGATATCTTGATGAGAGACAGACATGTGATATGGAAGACATGATCTCAGCACGAGCGTGCAGCATCGTGATGATTGGTCGAAGAGGCAATAGACATAGACTACTTGCTACATAGCTTGAGTGTACAATCAGAGACATGAGTTGCCTATTCAGAGATTCCGCATATCTGTATGTTTAGTATTCGTAGATCGACGACAATGAAATGCACTGAGAGGTGTTTGTCATCTTTTGAAACCCCAGAATATGTTGCTGCGAGCGGAGAATGGACTTACAGGGCGGAATAAATACTGAGCCGCCAGGCATTTGGTAGATAGTATAACACCTATGTATGTAGACAGATGCCAACGACCGGCTCGACCCATACCACATCTGCCTTTCACGCAGCCTTGCAGCCTTGCAGCCTTGCATAGGCAAGTGAGGGAGTAAAACAGTAAGAGAGGAATGGGTGGGGAGGGAAAGGACGGAGACAAGACAGACAGATAGACAGAAGGATGTTTCCTTGCAAGGCCCCAGGTCTAGTTTGAAAGGTCCCAGGAGTTCAGAGATGAGACTGTGAAGCAATCACAGCAGCCCGAATACAACAAGAATAAAACGAAAAGGCTTGTTCACCTACCTGTCTGTCTGTGTGCTGTTGACACATTGCGCGTGGGCTATAATTTTAGCCTGGCTGCTCAAGCTGCGTGTCGCGAGTGTCAAAGTTTGATTCACACCAATTTTGAGGTGCTCTCTGCCTCCCCCTCCTCTCTCTTGCATCTGACCTTCCCCAGAAAGCTCTCTCAGCACTCTTGACGAATGGAATTGACAGTAGCAAGAATGTGGATGGTCGTCCCGGACGCTCCGCCATGGATTTTGTTATTCATAGACAGTGTTGGATAAGGTTGCATGTCTGTCGCAGGCGCAGTATTAATGGGATGGATAATCGGCGGGTATTGGTGGGTGTTTTGTTCTCGGACGACTCACTAGTTGGTCTTGAACCTGTGTCTGTCGTTGACGGTTGGGACCTTCAACTTGTCTGTACGGAATCAAGGGGTTTGCAGGTTCGCTGCTGGAGTCAGTCCTGTCTGCTCTTGCGGCGCCAAACCTCGTCTCCTTCATCCCCATAAGCATAGGTCAACCGGAGGTCCCTGCAATGTGATTTTGATGGTGGTGTTGATATGTACATAGGTCGGTGGTGGATATTCTGGCTGTTTCCGTGCCTCATTGCCAGGGACTCCCACGGGGGGTCCAGCCCAGGCAGCCAGTCCCGCTCGCAGAGACGACACATTACATTCAGCTGAAGAAGGCGAGGGAACGGATTGCTCCGAAGGGGATGTGCGCTGTCATATTAATGGCTCGGTCGGGGCGTGTAGTGAGGTACATACGAAACAGAGCGTGCTGAGGACCTTGGGATAGATCGTATCTTGGGGACACCAAAGCAGAGGGCACTCTGCAGGAGGCATGATGAAAACAACATTTTGTCCCTCCCTACCTACCTCGGAATCCTTAGCCATTCCCCCTGGTCAGGTGAAGTGCCCAGTGTGTGCAAAGCTACCGCCGCGCCTGGAAACTGCGACGGCAGACGCACTTTTCATCCAGTGCATTGAATCTGTACCATATGGTGCTTCTAACGGGAGCCATGTGCAACTGCCGGTCTGTTCGGCGGCTTGAGAGGTTGGCATCAGGCAGGAAATATTCTCCATGCCTAGAAATCAACCATTGACTCCGTAATCTTAAGGGGCTCCCCCTTACCTCCTACTGCTCCCTTTAAAGTCGCAGCCAAGACATGGTCAGAACATCACCGGGGTTAGTTGTGGGCCGTTCGTTTTGTTCGGGCATCAGAAATCATGTCCCCTTGGTGCCTGCTCTTTTCGCAGACGACCAGCCCAGAGTCGAGGCCTTGTCGGCTCCCCACAATGCCGACTGACAGTTCGTGAAGCTGGGAAGATTAGCAGCAAGAGACGAACTCGCTCTCCCTCGCGAAGACCGCAGCAATCAACTGTCCTAAAGTTGTTCCGATAGCGACGACGAGAACAAGCTTTACGGCATGTTCCGGTCTGGTAGTTGGTATCTCTTGGAGTCTGCTCCCCTCGATAATGATTATTCGCCCTTACAGCCAGTAGTGCTTGTACCTGTACCGAGTAGCCTAGTCAGGCTTAGGAACCGAGATTTCTCGGCGACAAGCTGGGGATGAGGCTGGAAAATCGTATCACTCAGTCCAATGCCACGTAAGCAATGGGGACTGTGTTCGCCCACGCATTTCGCTCTTGCGCTCCTTTCATTTAACTTCGAGGCGGGACTGAAGATTCCTGACTCCATGTCTCATCATTTCAAGCTAGCATTAAACTTTGAAAGAGAGCGCGACCGCTTCCAGAGAATCGGTGAGCGCTCAAATCCGCTGCAGGCTGTCCTGTGAGTGAAGGTATCGAGTGATAATTCACCCTCCATTTAGGTGCATCTCGGCTGCTGCGTTCGTCTTCGCTCATACAACTTCGATGGAGAGGCGGAGGGTTTTGCCCTCATGTAGCTGTTCGCGACTCTGCAGGATGCAAGTAGGAAGTGTGAATCTTTTCCCCGATTGGGGCTGCTGCAAGCTTGCAAGTCGTCATATTGGGCTCCCGAAGGCTACCCCAGAACAGGAAGTGTACCTCTCAGCAACCATCGAGTCGCGCACCTCTCTAGAATCCGGAGCAGGCGCTTGCTTTTCCTCGCCGGCGCTCGCAGAGATTGGTACCTCGTACTTAGAAAGGTAATGTCGCAACTGAGAGTTTGCTGAATGTGTGGGTACATGAATATCTAATTTCTTGAGTAATGAATATGGAAATGACCTTCCTGGCGTTTGGGCGGATGTGGAGGCTTTTGGTAAAGATGAACCGTTTTGAATCGGAGAGCACCCGAGCAAGCGATCACAAGCTCTGAATCGCAGAACCACTAGTTGGATCGCTGGGACTCAGAGACTCTACGAGGGCACTAAAGGCAAGCATCATGGGGATGCCAAGGCAGTTGGCGGGCATCGCTGGCGATCGGCGGTGTATGCTCGTTTCTCGTTTCTAGGAGAGAGGGCGCCTTTCTGGCCTGTAGACCATTACTCTATCAACTTCACCACTTCCCTAGGATAAGCACGGAGGGCGCTTAGGGGGCAAGGATTCAGATGACAGACAAGCCTTTGATCTCGGGCAAGGCAAAGACCCAAGCTGCAGGATGCGGAATCCCCTGCCTTGATATCGCATGGTGACAACACATCCAAGGATGAGGTGTGTGGCGAGGGAGGATGGGATGGGATGGCTTGATTGTGGTCCCCGAAGGAGGGATGGCCTGGCGGACCCCGGGGTTCTCTCTCAGAGTTCCGCGGTTGGTCTTCTGGTTTGCTTGTGGTGCCTCTTATTCCGGGCATCTAACAACCTGAACTTGTTAAGCTGTCAGGACAAGGATGTCAGTGTGCTGCGTGACAAGAGAACGTATCGAGGTTCCGAGTATGCACCAAGTACTCCGTATCAAATTTTTTTTTCTTCACCCCCAGGTGGGTAACGGGTGTGCATTGGCGTCGAATCACCTGCGAGCGACCCCGAGCTTTAGCTTTCCAGAAGCACGGACCTCCTCTTGTCTCCTTGGAACTCTGTCTGGGAGGTTCCAGCACGACGGTTCCGGACAGTCCGACTCTCTCCGCCCTTGGGTTGTTCAACCAGAAGTAACCAAAGCTTATCGGGTGACCAACGGCTTCGAGGATATTGGGATTCTTGCCATAGTATTCTCCCTGGTGTGGCTCGGTCAACTTCTGACGCTTGCTGCTCTCCCTGTTGACAGAAAGCCCGGTAGTTAGCAGTTCCATTCTTGTTATGCAGGTACGCCATGACCGGTAGATTCCTAAGGAAGGCACTATCAGAAGTGCTAGCCGAAAGTCGGAGCGGACGGCTGCTCGCCTGCTGGCCAGCTCGCCAGTGTGCCAGCTCTGGCTTTGGCTTTGCAGCTAGCTGGGAAGCTTGGAGTTGTCCCACCGAGCGTCTCGCCTTAGCGTACCTCGTAGGCGGCAATATGTATTGCACCCACGAGAATTGGATATCTTCACCGGATCCAGAAACAATACCTAAGTACTGGGTACTCCAACAGCTCTCTGGTGCACGCCCCTCCAAAAATGGCACCATCGGGTGGGGCACCTGCTCGTGTGCCAACATAGAAATGATTTTCAGAAGTGCTGTTCGAGACCATATGTGTGCTTGAAAGCATGGATGACTTGTGCCTAACGTCGTCCCTGGGCCAACTGTGCAGCAGGAAGCGAAGTGCCCGCGCTGCCAGTACGAGCAGGCCGTGTCTCTCGTCTGTTTTTGTTTTTGCCCTGGCTTTTGCATTCGAAGGACCATGTTGACCTCTGGTTCGGGATGAATGCATTGATAGTGCAGCAACCTGCATATGCAAGCGGCTGGGGTTTGGAAGGTCTTCATTGACTTTCTACGAATCACGGTGTAGGCGAGCCATCGGGAAGCTTGCCCTCCGTTCCAAGTTTGAGGGTTCATTTGACCTTGGAAGTGACGATTGTTTCTCACCTGCATTCAGGGCCCAGCGGGATGCGACCACGGCCGGATGTTGCATCAACTTCCCGTGTCTTATCCTCAGTCCCTTCGTGGATGGTGTTGTTATGGTCTCGACCTATGCGGCAAGGTCGAAAATGCTGTCAAGCTCTCCTAACTTGAAGTAGCCTCCTTGGCACACACTCTCTCCAATGTGATTGCGTCTCTATTGCCGCTACCGGAAGCGCTGAAGAGGACGTTCTGGACTCGCCGGCTATTAAGGACAGGGTGCCCAGGGCGCTCGACTCCAACAACACGGAACGCCAGTATCTGGGGTGCCCATCTTACTGTCTGCCTCGAAACCAAAAGCAAGCATTGCCGGACATAGTACCTGGAACGGCAACGGGTCATGGCCGACTAACTGTCCAGCAATTAAGAAAACGAGAAGATACCGGAGACAAATAGTCGCGTCCAAATTGTTCCTTCCCCAACGAAGTCTTTTGGACATTTCACTGAGCAGCTCATCATCCTCGGAGCTGCATGGACACTTCAGGGGTTTACTAGGTAGCCTAAGAGTCAGGACAAGGCTAGGCTAGCTGCAATAGACCATCGTCCCCCCCGGGGGGGGGGGGTTAGTAGTCCAGAGCGTGAAAGGACGTCATATACCTCTAACACACACCAGACAGCCCAAACCAGGATGATCAACTTCATCTCAAAGGGGAGGGTCGAGTTTGGGTCGATCAAGTCGCATCACCGATGCACAGGTACACCTGCTGTTCAGAAATGAAAGGACCTTTGATACTTGATCCGTTCGATCCGAACGTGGATGGCTATGAAAAAGAAAAAGCAGAACTCAATTGACCGAGTGCCGCAGCAGATACGGTTCGTTCTTGCGTCAAATTACAGGGGCCGTGCCAACATCGAGATCTTCTTGCGGGCCCTTCACCCTGACATGCATTTGAGGATGATGGACACCCAGAGGCCGAGTGAATTTGTCATGGCTTCAAGCATCTCCAGGGATGGATGGTTGACGGATGTCATAACATTGTGAGCGTGCCATGTTTGGTAATGCCAAAAGGCAACCCAGTGCGACGGGTTTCACTTTGAGCGTAGTTGAGTAAACCCAAATGACAGGAAGAATACGACATCCGAAACAAGGCCACAGAGTTGACCTGATTCTTCCAAGAATGCCTTCGGCATACTTTGCAGAGAAAGAATATGCCGACGCAGTTCTGCAAAGAAATAAGACCCACTATAGGAATGGGGTCACCAGGGATATTGCGCATGGGGCCTTCAATAATTCTCAGAATGAGCGGTGTACCTACTTGGATCACCAGTTTGTACCGTAAGGTTTGGTATCTGAATCGATGTTTTTGCTCAATAATCGGTGGTCGTCCATGCAAGTTCGCGGGAGAAAGTAAAAGCTGCATCGACACGCTAAACGATAGAAAGTAGCAGGGTCTCCTGGCATGATTGGCGGGAGAACGGAGGCTGCTAGGCTTGTTAGGCATCCTGGGGAAGAGAAGCTAAAGAGCCTACTCGGTACTGGGTAGAGAGCTTGCTCTTCTCAGGAAGGGCAGGCGCCACAGTTGGACTTGTCTAGCTCCATGGTAGTTAGTCTCTCGACACCGAGATCCAAACCACAGGGTAGGCCGAATTTGCGATGTTAAAACCGTTAGGGAGCAACCTTAGCCTATCTCTCTGGATGTTTCCAGGAATCCCAACCAGCCATCATCAGAGCTTTCTTTATTCGGCACTGTAAAGGACCAGGACGTCACGAGACACGGGTGAAGTATGTCAGGGTCCAGAGTAGTAGTCGCTTGCATTTTTCTTCTCTGACAAGATGATCTCGTTCTGTGGTGGAAAATGATGAAGGAGTTCTGCATAAAGGGTGGTGTGAAGGCTCATGGCTGCGGCAAGATTAACCTCGCAGGGCCGCGCTGAGATGGGCACCCACATTCTGATTCGGTGCCGCGGATGAGGACGAGGATGACATGGACTTTTTGGGGGTGGGAGCGAACCGGGTCCGGCATTGACCAATGAACCGGCAAGGGCAGGCGCTGGAGGAGGATTGGAGGACTTGGAGGATGGGTGTCAGGGGAGGTTATGATTGGTATGGATAGACCGCCTTGGGGCAAAAGAACGAGATGTTATTCCAAAAGGTGCAGGCTGCGAACAATGTGGCACTTTGGAGAAGCGAGGCAGGAAAATGGGTAACAGCGAGAAGGGGATGGCTTGATGGGGACTGATGGGTAATTGATGCCAAGGCCGTCCTAGTCCAAAAGAGGCGTAGCTCACATGTAACCTATGCGTTGGTGGCTCGGTGGACATGGTCAAGCATGGTGTGCTGCACCCCTCTGGCACTGGTGGCATTATGCGGACTGTTACTCACACGTCAACCCTTCCCATCTGGAGAAATACTCCGGTGACAAGGCAATGACTCTTGTGAGACCTGGGAATGACAAGTGGCGGATTGGAGATTACAAACACAGAAGGGGGGAAAGAAACGGGCGACGTAACCCATTCCCGAACAACCTTGACGAGCAGTTCCGGGGCGGAATTAATGACTGGATGTCCTGGGTACTGGTACTGGGGGTTACCTCGTACGAGCATCGGAAATATTACCAGCGCCAGCTACTGCGAGTAATTCTAGACCTTGTTTGGAGGGTGATTCTTGGGCCCTAGGCGTCAGGCAACGCCTAGTAACCCTAGCAGAGTACCCAGTACCTCACGCCTACCGTACTACCAACACGTCGAGTGCCTACTTGGTAGGTAGGTATTGTTAGGTGTGCCCTGGTGTGCCCTGGTGTGCCCTGGTGTGCCCCGTGCCAGATTCCTGTGCTCCGCTCCCAAACTCCTGGCTCCTTGGCTCTCCTTCCTTTTCCTCCTTCTAGCCTCTAAATCAGACCGAGGTCGGGTTGTCGGCTGCGGCTTTCTGCCTACTGCGACTGCGACTGCGACTGCGACTGCGCCCGCGACTGCTACTGCTGCAAATCACCACCGCTCCCACAGCTCCCGCAGCTCCCACACTGCCGTCCTTCCGCGAATCATAGTGCCCCATTAATCTAGCTAAACCGGCTCCAAAACTGCAACGTACGCACGAGGCAATCTCGTCAGTCAATTAACCTTTCGAGTCGCAGGGCCTCTCGCCGACCTCATTGCTCTCCACCTAACCGCATCATCAAGCCATCAACCCCCATCCTTCAACCCTTTCATGACTGCCAGCATATCCAGAATAGCCTATCCCGTCCCGTCTTTCTCCGTACTGCCACTCCACCAGAAACCTTGTTGCGCAGTTACTTGTCTGGCCACCGCAGGAAGCGTCCCCGGTCGGCGACCAGCCATCAACCAGGTCAATCTGCAGGCTGCATTTCTGCCAACCCCCCTTCTGCCCCCTCCCCCCCCCCCAATCCAACCCTAGCAGCCCAATCGTCGTCCCATGCCACGCCTGGCCTGTCCTGCATAATTAGGTATTCACCATCAGCGTGCAGTGACCAGTGATCACTGGCCACTGAACCATAGCTACCTAGATCACAGCGTCACCAGCGTGACCGCACTCTTCATTCCCCCCCCCCCCGGTCAAGGTTGGGACTTTCCATGCGTGCCCATCACTGAGCGGAATTCCTACGGTACTCGGTCGCCTCGCCTCCCACGACCTCGCTCTGCGGCCCTTGCCTCTCCTTGTCCCACCAATAGAAAGCTTACTCGAATGTCCTAAGTACTTGCACACGGACGCACGCCCGTTGCCTTTTTCACTCCAAGCTCGACCCAAACCCCAGTCCCAAGCGCAACCAGAAGCCACTCAGCAACCAATTCTCAAGACCCCCAACCTTCGAGGCCAACATCTGACTTTTCTTACCTCACCCCTTCCAGAAGGCCGATCTCTCAATCAACTCTTGCCCAGCGCCGCTACCTGTCCTGCTTTTCCGTAGCTTCTCCGTGCTCATGTCACGCGTTGGTTAGACACGCAGAAGAAAAAGAGCAGGGAAGAAAACCACAGAGTCATCCCGCGCATCCTGAGGGAGCCATTATTGGACGCTTCGAGCACGAGGTGGACCCTCCTCAAAACACCAAGTCAACTCCACTGTTCCCCTGCTTCAAGAGCTAGTTGCCGCAATTCGCGCTCTCACTACTCGACACTAGTGGGCGCTCAAAGCTTCGCACTATTACCAAAATCTCCCTCTAAACTCCACTCTAACTCGACCTCCAAAACTTTGTTTCCTTCTCGGCCTCGCCATCTGCCGGTGGGTTAAACCTGCCACTGCGCTGGGTGCAGCCTGCTCGCTATCGAACCGGGGTCAGCATCGCCTCCCCTGCGCGAGAACGCTCGTAAACACAAGAGACCACCGAGTCAAGGAATAAAACCCCCCCCGTCCTGCAGACGCCTCTATCCATTATCAAACGTACTGCTATTGGCAGGAAAAGATCCTGCTCAAACCCCTGCCACCTTGGGCCACCTGGTTCCACTCCAGGAAGGCGGTCGCCCACCTGCATCTCTGATCATACTCCCTCCACGGACACAAGCTCCCAGTTGAGGCGGTATTCCGGCGCAAGACGTCAAGGAAAAAGAAAACCCAAAAAAAGGAGGGACAGTTCCCTGTCACGTCACCTGGGGAGAACAGCCACTGTGGTTGGAGAAGGGAAAGAGAGCAGACAGCCCATTCTCAAAGGCAAAAAAAAAGCCACCCACTCAACTGCTACATAGAACAGGGGAGGATCCTGGGGCCAAAGGCAAAAACCTATCAGACTCCCCCGACTCTTTCCAAAAGTTTGGCCCGCTGCACTTTGATCGCAATTCTTTATTAGTCCTCGGGGTCCCGCACCATCTCGAGGGAGTAACGACTACTCTTCATTCAGTTCAAGCCTGCAGCTAGCGCTGTGAGGATCGTGCTAAAGCCCTCTTTTCCGACCCATCTTCGCCCCTCGGTTCGACGATACGGTGCGGTGCCCCTGGTCAAGATCAACCCCGTCCCTTTTGTTGCTCGAGCGCTGCCAGCACGATCTGGTGCCCGTCTCTCGTGCAAAAAAGGCGCTTGTTGCTCCCGACCCAACCCCATCTCAGAGTCTTGTTACAACTTGCTCCCCACCGCGGCCTGTTGAGGTTTGGCTGCTTCCTCGGGCATCCTCGTCTAGAAAGCCTTCAAAATAAAGAATACGCCGGTCTGTGGCCTAAGGATTGCTTCAATCCGTATCGTCGCCTGTCCGCCCAACGTGTGGACTGGACCTTTACTTTTGAGCGACCAACTGTCATCCACAACCTTTCTCTCGGGTCACTCACTACACGCCAGTGCCACTCGAGTTCCTACCATACCACTATCCTTACCTATCAACCGCGCTTCTTCACGTGGGAGGCAGGTACACGAAAAAACACCTTTGATGGACAGAGGTGGATCAGAGTACGCGCAGTCAGGTTAGCAGCAACGAGACCATCATCCATTTTTCCCGCGAGCAAGCTCTGAGAGAACCAAAAATTTGTGTCAATAGATCAGTCGTCTGTCGCGACCTACGCCACGCAAGACCCGCGCTCTGCAACCATCTCGAGCAACAACACACCGCAGTCGGACTACGGCCTGACTCCGTCGTCGGCGCGTTCGTCGGGGTTCCCTCCAGAGCATCTGCGCTACAGCCAATACCCTCAAGCGCCTCACCATCCAGGTGCTGTTGGAACAATGGCACAACCAACAAGTCCGTCAAAGTCCCTGCCAGAAGGAGCACCCAATGGCAATCCAGCTGCAAGCTCCCACCATGTGAGATCTAACTCGGATGTGCCTATAGATCCCTCGATTTCGCAAGCCAGCCCGACCTACCCTCCTTATTCGCCTTACCCGCAAGGACAGGACATGCAGCACGCGTATCAGCCCCAACACCCTCCTTACATGCCGCAGCGACCACCGCACGAGCAATGGGGTGGTTATCCACCACAACATGGCATGCCCGCGCCCTATCCTCACCCTGGTCCAGGTGTCCAAGGCCCGCCGCAGACTTCGGCTGCGTCGCGTTCTGGTCAGGTATGTCGCGGATCGCCTTATTTTTTCCAAAAGGAGACAACAGCTGGTTTTAACAAATTCGTCTGTGCAGGTGTACTCTTTTGTGCCTATCCCGGGTGCGCAGCAGCATAAGCGACCGCGTCGTAGGTATGAAGAAATCGAGCGAATGTATAAGTGCGGGTGGAATGGATGCGAAAAAGCGTATGGAACATTGAATCATTTGAATGCGCACGTGACGATGCAGTCACATGGAACCAAGAGAACTCCGGAAGGTGAGCACCAAGTTTAAGGCACCTTTTTTTTTGGCCCTTTTTTCAGGCCCTTGCGACTGGCCATTGAGCTTGACTCACATTTTCTTGTCTTTTAGAATTCAAGGAGATCCGCAAGGAGTGGAAGGCTCGCAAGAAGGAAGAAGAGAACGCGCGCAAGCAAGAAGAAGAACGCCAGAGAGCCGCTGCGCAAGCTACTCAAGTGGACGGTGCACCGGGAGAAGCACATCCAGTCCCGGGACAAGGCTATCAGCAAAACGGAGCTCGGCCATCACTCCCCCCTATTGGCTACCAATCTGCAGATGGTCATGCTCAAGGACAATACGGGCAGCCACAAGGCGGTATGGTCTACCCGCAAGGCAGCACCCAGATGAACAGTTATCCCAACTATCCGAACTCGCCTTATGCGCAGCAGGGCCAGGTCTACCAGCAACGTCAATACTAGAACACACCGAGGACCAAGCATCTTGGCTCCTGACTTATGGTGCGTCCCTAGGTCCAAGCGGGTCACACAGCTTGCGTTGGTGGCGAGGCAAGAATTTTTATGTCATGAGCCTCATGCTTTCGCGGATTGATGCGGCACCTCATTTTTACCCGAGATACCCCTAGGTGGGAGCGGAGGAGATAATGGAAGAGCAAACGCGGACTAAGTCGAAAAGTATCGTGATGAGGAGCATGTTGGGAGGAGTTTGTCACATTGCTGGCGGGATCCGATACTCATGAGTTTCCTTTTCTTGGTTCCCGTTTTCCTATTCGTTTCCCCCCCCTTTTTTTTTCGTTTGACAGGTTTATCACCATTTGCACAGCAACACGCGTCTCTTTTGAGGGTGATGAACGTTATGACCGATCGGCCGAGTGCATGCATTTTTGAGGAAGAGAACCAGTGCATTTATGAGAGCGGGAGATTTGTTCCTGTCTGCGCAGGCAACCCCAACATTGAAGGGCTTTTGGAAGGAGAGAGACGAAAAGGGATACAGGCAACAGCATGGATTGTCAATGCGTGCGGCTTCAACAAGGGTAGAGCGATGGGGGTCTCTCCAATTGCTGTTGGGCTGGGAAGTCTGGTCCCCTGAGTCCCCGTTATTGTACATTTATGGTACCCAGGGCCAGACAGGATATTACTTGCGCTCCGGTCAGTTGGTGCTGTGGACCGGAACTCGTTTACTAGAACAAGGAGTTGGTCTTGCTGTTCACGTTCAGACAGAAGGCAGATCAGAGAACAATTTGAGCATCAAGTGATTATGGCGAATAGAAAGGGATTTGCTTTTGACAAGACTTCTTTAGGCTCTGTAAAATTTGTTCAACCTTCTTTTTCGCAAAGCGCTCACACGAGAAAGCTCGATTCCTTGTGCTTGAGGATGCCAGCAGAAATCGCCAGCACATGACTCTCAAAGACAAAGACAAGGCTCAGAGGGAGGTGGAAGAGTCGTGGGAATTAGGTTGGCCAGGGATCTCAATGGGCGGTGTTGGCGCGAATTTAGGCTGTCCTACCAGACGGTCGACTTTGCAAAGCGCGTGGCAAACAAAGCACATGGCAAGGTCTGGATAAAAACCTGGGGAATGGCCTTGGTCGATTTTAGCATGCAGTCTCATGGTTACACAACGTCGTGCGGACCAACTACTGCGAGGGAACTAAGTTGGCGTCCGAAATGGGCTCGCCGTTGAAGTCTAGGCTGAGGCCGACGACATGCACGAAATTCACTGGTGTGCGAGTTGCGCAACCACTGAAAGGGCCGAAAGGCCAGCGGTTCCAAGCAGCGGCGCAGCCGCCAACGCCCGCGACGGCGCCTGAACTAGGGGCCTGAAAAGCTTTGGTGTCGGGGACCCAGGGGGGAGTGAGATGGGGGGCCACGAGGGGGCCCAGGGGGTTGAGGGTACTTGCTTCAGGCCTGTAAGAGCCTAACGTTGTTAACTGGAGCAGCTAGCTAAGTAGTGAGTAGCGGGCACACTACCGCCTAGTCTCCTGGGCCTCACGATGTCACAGGTGTGCCTACGTTCCTGGGCCGTCCTATCCAAGCACAACACTCACCCAACACACCATTATCTGCTCCCAGGTCCCGACACTGTGGTTCACCACTCCTCTCCCATCCACCAAATCCCAAAAGCCTTATTCCACGCTAGATTTTTAGCACCGATACATGAGTACGGCAAAACACCCTGCCGCTAGCTCAAACCAGCCTGGGCCAGAAGATCCCGTTCGCAATGGACATCTGACTAACCCTCCTGACACTGGGGCCAAGTCGTCCGACGATGTTGAAGAGAAGAGCTTTTGTACAGCTGTCAGTTCCAATGGCAACGGAATATGGAACACCGAATATGTAAGGGGCCCTCCCCGGATCTCACCCCAATCCACGGCTCCCTCACTACCTGCGATTACGATGGGCGAGCAGCCATGCCTCCCGTTCTCGGAGTACTCGAAATGCGATGCCGTTCTAGAAGAGGAGGGGTTTCAGGAAGTGCAAAGGCAAAGGGCAACACAGTACAAAATCCTCGAACCAAAGCATCTGGTTTGAACAAGCGGCCGTGTTCGGAGACCAAATCCGCAAGCTGCATGGCAAAGTTTCTATGGGGCACGCCCTACAAAGTTTAACTGGATTTCCAGAGAGGCTGCATGACCGAGCAAGGCAGGGTACAGCGTTCTAGCCAAAGGACTCCATACATAACCGGACATTCCTTCTGCATGGCGCCAGGTTGGCGTGCTGCCACGTTGGCTGACCAAGACCAAACCACGCGATCGGGGCAGTACTGGGTACTTGAAACGGTGTGACGCTGACGGTTTTGACGAGGCGTGCGACAAGTACCTAGTACCGAGTGCTTCACTGATGGATCCTCGACTGTCAGCCCTACCGAGATCTACCGCTGCGAGAGACTAGGACAATACGAGGCGATCTTGAATGGAGTACCCTCAGTATGGAGACCACGCGCTCTGCTTATTATCTCTGCAGGATCGTGTGAAGCCGCCGGACTTGTTCCGGTATGTTCTTTGGGATCGTGGAGACCTGCGCTTGACTTAGGTATCACGCTTTCAAGGATCGGTCTCGACAGACGTCTCTGACTGATGTTGACCCCCATGTCTCAGGTAATGTACAGGGTACCTATGAAACGAGATATTACAACTTGTGTGACGGAGCTCTACCAACTTCGCGTGCAATTCGTTGTCAGGGAACGTATTGTATGGTTATCGGGTAAGTTTCCTAAACTCAACATGTAGAACCCAGAGACAAAAAAAAGTCGCGACTTGATGCGCAGCCTTCGTCAACCGGAATTCAGCATTCTCTCTTCCCTCTCTTTTCCTCGTACTCTTCCCACCGCCTTCTTTGGCTTTTCCTCTGATGTTTACCTGCGATGCCTGTCTACGTCGGGCACTTTTCTCTCTTGGAAGCGGCGCCGGTCCGTCACACTTCTCGTCTCCATTGCCTGGACATTCCTTCGAGCACGCGATCAATTCAACGATCGCCTTCTCTCGCAACCATGCCACTCTTGAGTCCCTCAGAAAGGGCCATCACCGCAACGGGCTTTTCAAAGCCTTGAAAGAGGGCCGCCCAAATCCGCCGGTCAAAGCGAAGCCGTCGAGCGCTCGCGCGAAACTCATGGCTAAAGATGCTGAAGCAAGAGAACGTAACTGGTTACAGCGTCTCGAACCCCCTGATCGGGAGGCGTATTTGAAGAAGGCTATGGAAAAGGAGGCCAAATACTTGGTGGATCCTCTCAAACTGGCTCAGGGCATCGTCGAAAAACTCCGGGACCACAATCTGCAGGCTGCCTTGGAATTGGTCCGCGCCAGCGACAGGGTTCATAATGGCAAGGGAGTGGACAATGTCGTCAGTTGGAACCATATCATAGATTGGTTGATGGGTCAAGAGTCTCCTGGTGAGGCATGGAAGGTCTACAACGAGGTATAATTCGACTCCTCATCCCAATCCCGCTTTCCTGACTGACCCGGTTCTTGTCCGCAGATGAAAAAGCGAGGCCATAAACCCGATTCCCACACTTACACCATCATGCTGAGAGGTTATCGCGAGAACGTCAGAAAACCAAATGCCGTTCAGCAGGCATTGAGCGTTTACGACTCCATCTCGGCCGCGAACTCGGCTGTCACTCCGACCACCATCCACACGAATGCTATCATCAGTGTCTGCGCCCGCGCGTATGACATTGATGCTATATGGAGAATCGCTGGGAGGCTCCCCGAACGCGGGCCTGGTGCCCCGGACCATGTAACGTTCACGACGATACTCCAGGGCCTGAACAGCGAGGCCCAAAAACGAGCTATAGATCGAGGAAGCAGAGAGGGGCCGGGCTTCGACCCTCAACCAATCTTCGACCAGGTAATTGATGACGCGCGGAAGTTATGGCTCGACATCACGGGACGATGGAGAAGAGGAGAACTTCACCTAGACGAGGCCTTGGTTTGTGCCATGGGAAGACTGTTGATGCTTTCAAACGACAGGAGTACTCATCTTGATGTTCTCAACCTGGTCCAACAGACCATGAACATAGGCAGAATCCCCGATGCATCAGCTATGGACCCGAGGGACGAGACAGAGGCGCCGGACGAATCGGAAACCACCGCTGAGGAGGATTCTCCATCCTCCCTCGACGCTCCAGCCATGAGAGCAATCCGCTCGAATTTGTCCTCAAAGCATATCAGCACGGTGAACGCTTCTGTGTATGCCAGCCCTGGCAACAATACTCTTTCCATGCTCATGGAAACCACTACCGCCCTCCGAAAGCTAAAACTGGGCAAATACTATTGGGAATTGCTCACATCTCCCGATGGGCCTTATAAGATTGTCCCAGACCATCAGAATATTATGGCTTTCCTGCGCCTGCTTCGAGTTTCCCGCGCAAGTAGAGCGGCCTTGGACCTTCTTCGAGCTCCGAGACCTGACGAGGTACGCGACAAACTTATGGTACGTGGAACATTTGTCATAGCCATGAGCACCTGTCTCCGAGACAAAAAGAATCCGAATGTGTTCGAAACAGCCAGCCGGATCATGGACTTGATGCAAGAGAGCACGCGAGATTTGAGAGATGACTTGAATGGGACTGAAATTGAGCCTCAGGGTCAGAAGCTCAGGTTCTCTCCCAAAGTTCTCCGGATGTATTTGGAAGTTGCTATGGCCACCACGAAAGGAATTGGCGCGGGTCCGCTCGAGAAGGCCCAGAACGGTGACTTGGATTTCGAGCGAGATCCAAGCAAAAGCCATACAATAAGAGCGTTAAGAAGGCTTGGCCCAGATGCGGTCAATGTCAGGCAACTAATCAAATCCCACTTGATTGAGCTCGAACAACAGGCTGCCATGAGAGGACGTACGATCAGAGTCAAGAAACTGCTTGAGAAGCGCCAGATCACGCCTTACAGTGTTACTGAGAACATTGAAGAACTGGTCGAGTTATTGCGGACCATGATCAGTGCAATTGACAAGATCATCCTGGTTAATGAACGGTTGGAGGATGACGGAATGGGACCTTTAGATAAAAGCATCTTGAATGAGTGTTGGTTGCAGAAACGAAAGTTGTCGGCCTTTGTTACAAGAATGGCCAATGCGATCGTGGAGCCCAAAGGACCTGGAGAGCTGAGGGCGCGGCGTGTTGACGAAAGGGGTCGCCCGCTCGTGGGCAAAGTGAGTGAGATGCAGGAGGAAGATGCAGGTGCCGGGGCTGAAGACACTCAGACGGCAGCGGACGCGATGACAGACGAGGAATTCGAAGCCAGCATGGACCCCACCAGTCCGCGCGCAAAAGTCATGAACGATATCAAAGTAGCCCAGGCCAAGCAGGCCAAATCAAAGGAAGAAAGAGGCCTCTCACGACGACAGAAATTGGAATTGATCAAAGAAGAGCAAGTCCGCGCGCAGTTCCCCACCAGCGTGTTGAGAGAGCGGCAGAGCGGGCGGATGCGAAAGAAGGAGACTGCGTGGGCGGGATTGATGCCGAGAAGGGGAACGAGTGCGGTGGTGACTCCTGCAAAGGCGCCCATGTGGAAGACGAGGCAATTGGAAATCAAGGAGATGAGGAGACAGAAAAGAGAGGCCAAAGAAAAAGAGAAGCACGCGAGAAGGGAGAAGAGAGAGGCAGAGGAAAAGGAGAAGCACGCGAGGAGGAAGGAGAGGGAGACGTATCGAGGGTGGGGAGGTGGGTTTGAAGAGATGTTGAAACAAGAGGGCAAGGCTGGCAGGGCCGGGATAGTGGAGTTGGGACCTTGACGTGTGTTGTTTCGCTGTAGGTATCGAGGCATATACATATGTACGATAGATACAAGCTCGAGTCTGGGAGAGCGTGGGTCATGGCGACATGGCAAGGCGTAAGAAAACCTGGGAAGCGGGCAGAGATGGTTGGTGTTGGTATGGAAACACTCCCTCCCTCCCCATTCATCAAGAGAGGATGTTCTTGTACTTGTACTCATAGTTACTACTAGAAAGAATGGGACGGAATCTCTAAACGGCTCAAGGACGTCGAATAACCTAACTTGACTATTACCTCTTCCCTTTCTCCCTCCCCTCCCAATTTGGACGAGGTGTTTCGCGCCATTAAATAATATACTGAGGACGGTACAAGGAACTGGACACATGACCATCTCATCTCCCCGTCGATGCCACCACGTATCTATCTATCTATCTATCTACCTATCCATCTGTCAGTGACATACATAGATGTAAGGCGCAACACAACATTAATCAACACAATACAACACGTTTCACACCACACCACGGAGTCCTCGTTCTCGTACGGTATACGTGGTACCTTTCCTCATAATCCCTCCTGCCTTCCCTTGCTCTTTTCCCCCTTTGGAAGCTATTCATTTCACTGGGTGGCGTAATAGGTGGCGCAGGTAGGGTAACCAGGGAGTCCGACCGTCGACCCCTGCCTGCTTCCATATATGGGACATCGGGTATGGAAGACCAGGTACATATACTCCGACACCCTTGCTTGTCTTTATCTGCATATGAGTATGTAGTAGGTGGCATGTACGTAGTCGGGGCGTCGGGTATATAAGATGAGGCGGTTGGCAGAGGGAGAGGGAGAGGGAGAGGGAGAGACACAAGGTTCAAGGAGTGTCTTCAGCCGTCGTCTGTCTTTGGTGTCGAGCTTGACATGTCCGAGAGCCATCGGTCCTCCACCTCTCCCGCCCAGATGTCGAGCTTCGCATTGTTCACAAAAGCGAGGTCGCTGGGGTTGGTGACCCCGGTGGTCAGCCACGACGACATGGCTCTCAGGACATCCATCCTGGACCTGCGGCTTGCCATCATCGTCATCTCGACGAACTCGAAGACCTCTTCGACGTGGAAGACGGTGTCAGCAGATTCGCTCCGTCCCTCGACGTCGACGGCATTGTGAGCGATCATCAGGATCAATAGCAGGGAAGGTAGCTTGGCGCCCCCTGCTCTCAGAGCAAGATTCGAAGGGGCACTCATCTCCACGGCAGTGGTCAGACCCTTCAGATAAGTGTTGGTGGTCCGATCGCTGTCTCGGAACGCCCAGAGCGCATTGTTGATTGCAAATAGAGCGCCCAGGTAGAACCTACATTGCGCATTGTCCAGTTCTCCCGCTGGCAGATCGACATAGTCGCACAATGCAGTCTTTGGGGCGAAGGCACGAGCACGCCTACTCAGGCAGCCGGCGTTTGAAGTGTCGGGATCCACGCCAGAATCAGAGTCGGATTCGAAGTCGTCGCGGTGGCCTTGACGCAAAGCTTTGGACGCGTCGGATCTGAGGTTGAAGTTCCAAATCTGGACATCCCGTACCCATTGCCATATCCCTGCCATCTTCTTTTCGAGATCCGAGTGTGTTTTCCACAAACCGTCAACACCGTTCTCCACAAAGACGTTGGCAACCATCAACCCCAGCGGGTACGTGATGTTTCGGACCGACCGTATTCCGCCTCTCAGATCCAGCAGCTTTCTTGCTGCCCTGACGTGATATTGGGCGCTTTTGGTGTTGCCCATTCGATGCTCGCAGCCTCCTGCTATGGCGACTGCCAGGACATAGTCGTCCATGAGCGAGCTCTCCTGTTCGGTAAGCCTAGCATTCATCAACCTGTAGACCAAGGATCTCCGCGCTAGAATCGACAGTTGTCTGTCTCTCTTTGTGGGCTGGAAGCTCACGATCTGCGACTCGATGACGAGCAAGAGCCACATGACCACTATTTCGTTCGTGGCCACCACTCCGACGGTACTATGCGTGGCAATGCTCGCCACAACGCCGGTCGTCGACCCATATATCTGGTCTGGAACCGTAGTCAAGTCTGCATCTGAATTAGTCAAGGCCCAGATAAAAATTGTTTCCAAAACCGGCAAAAATAAAAGTTCACAACATACACAGATGCAGCAAATGCTGATCTGGGACAGAGAGCTCTAGAGCTGAGCGCGCGAAGGGATCTAGAGAGCTTTTGCTGATGTCCTTGGGCAGTTTGACAGGGACAGAGGCCGCTCTAGTCCTCCTCTTTGCGTCCTCAATGTCCTCTTCTTCTCCATTCTCAGTGCTTTGAAGCGATAAAGAGTGCGGATGCTGGTTTCCGCTGGTCTTGCCGTTCAACCGGAACTTTAGAATAGGCAATGCCGAGGTGGAGGCGAGTCGGTGGGTATTTTCGAGCTCGATCTCGATTCTCCCCGACGACGACTGCTGCTCCTCCTCCTTGGGGGGGGACTCAGCGCCTTGAGCATCGGAATTTGGTGAAGATGTTGTGGTAGCGAGGCCGCCGGCTGCAGATCCCCCTCTCACTGACTTTGGAATGCGAGTCCGGCGGGCCGTGGGTTTGGAATCTTTAGACGAGTGGGATACACGAGCGGCATGGGATCGAGCCTCAGATTTCGCAGCTTCCAGAGCTCTCCGATTCGCTGAGGCATCGCCAGCCAGGGCCGAGATGGTGGCGTTGGGGAGGAGGAAGTGAATCTGATATCGATGGCCACTCATGTCATCTTCATCTCAGGCAATCGGCTGAACCGCTTGGTGGCTCGTGATATTAATATATTGATATTCGCCAGGCGACCGGAGGATGGAAAGGGGGATCCTTCGACCGTAGAGAATATTTCTGTTCCTGCTCAAAGATATCTCCAGTGATGCCTAGTGAGCCATTGACGTCTCGCAGTCCGAGGTGCCCAAGTGCTAGCCGCCCTCCGCCCTCCGCCCTCCGCCCTCCGCAGCGCGCCGAAGCTTATCTATCAGCCCTCAGTATGTATGTACATAACAAGCAAGGATTCGAGTACTGTGTACTTGTGGGTTGCATGATACGTTCAGTTGCGGCCGAGTCATCAGGTGACGGATCAGACGTCCAAGTGCTTGTTATGCAGCCCTGGCCAGCGCACATGGCCGATGGCCGATGGCCAAGCGGGTGAAGTGGGAGAAGGGCTCACTAGGCGTCGGAGCGGGCGTTGAGGGGCCTCGAGGGCCCTTGAAGGTCCCAAGAGTCCCTGACTAAGATTAGCGAGAGATCTCATTCTCAGCGTCTTTTCACCCACCAAAAGAAAAATGAGCCCACACATCGCCGCACCCAACACCGCATTCCTCACCATTTACTCGGTTCGACCTCTCTATCCGAGCCTCTCTGAACGCTCGCCATGCGACATGGAGGCTCTCGCCCACTCCGATTCGACTGGTTGAGCACTCGACCTTCGTCCTTGAGTCGTCTCCGCCAATGCTCTTCTCGCCTGCGTCCACAATGCCCATCTCTCGGCAACACCTCCTCTAAAGCTGCCTGGGCGACGCGATCCTGCCGCCACGCGTCGACAAAGCCTGACCAGAGCCCGTCCTCGGTGCCGGCCCGGAAGTGGTCGACTCCCTTGGCCAAGACCATCGCGCAGGCAATTGAGGTAAGGATTCCCGCTGCGTCCGATATCAGGAATTTATTTCCCTTGGCTAACTCACAGCGGGCGGCCTAGGTGACAGGACCTATTTCGATCGCCTCTTACATGCGCCAATGTCTGACAAATCCTGACGGAGGATACTACACCTCAAGTCGTCCATCAGCCGCAGATGCAGACCAATTCGGCACCGCGGGTGACTTCATCACCTCCCCCGAGATATCTCAAGTCTTTGGTGAGCTCGTCGGAATATGGCTCATGACAGAATGGATGGCGCAAGGGCGCCCGACAGAAGGTGTTCAGTTTATTGAGATGGGGCCTGGTCGAGGAACCCTCATGAGCGACCTTCTCCGAACTATCGGGCAGTTCAAGACATTCGCGAGCGCCATATCGGCAGTATGGTTGGTCGAAGCAGGAGAGGGACTACGAACCAAACAAAAAGACCTGCTCTGCGGGGAAAATGCGCTCATGAAGGAGGTTGCCGATCAAACAGGGAAGAATGTCTGGTGGGAAGCCACAAGCACTCAGGGAATACCCGTCAGATGGGTCGAGGACATCGCACTGCTGCCGGCTCAGAACCATCGTGGAGCTGAGGAGATGCCCTTCATCATCGCCCACGAGTTCTTCGATGCTCTCCCTATCCATGCATTCGAGTCCGTCGCTCCCAAACCCGAAGATGCACAACAGGAAGATGCAAAGGGCCAACGACTCACTGAAGCGGGCCAACCAATCGCAAAGCCAATCATGGCAACCAAACTCCCTCAATGGCGAGAACTGCTCGTCGCGCCTACGACGCCGAAACTTACGACGCTCCTCGCCTCCGAGACCGAAAAATCATTGAGCCACAAAGAGCCAGAGCCGGACTTTCAACTCACGCTGGCAAAGGCGAGCACTCCTTCCTCGCTCGTCATCCCTGAACGTCCTCGCTATCGACCCCTCAAAGCACAAGTGTCCTCGCGCGTCGAGATATCACCAGAGAGTGCTCGATATATCCAGGACTTCGCCCGCCGCATCGGTGGAAGCGCGGCCCCTTCCGCAGACTCGAAGGGCAAGCCCAAGCACGCCCGTGACGAAGCCTCGCAACGAAGACCTGCCGGCGCAGCATTAGTGATCGACTACGGGCCCCTGGACACTGTCCCTGTCAACTCTCTCCGCGCAATCCGCAAACACAAGATCATCTCCCCTTTCATCTACGCTGGCGACGCGGACATCAGCGCGGACGTGGACTTCGGAGCCCTGGCAGATGCCGCTCTGGAAGCCAGCCCGGGCGTGGAAGTCCACGGTCCCGTCGAGCAGGGGGCGTGGCTGATGCAGCTAGGGATCAAGGAGAGGGCAGGACGGCTTTTGCGGGAGTTGGACGAGAAAACGAAAGGCGGTGCAGGCGAGGAAGTCGAGGAAGTGGAGAAGAGAAGGAGAGAAGCGGAATTGGGTTGGAGGAGGCTGGTCGAAGGCGGGCCAAAGGGCATGGGCAAGGCGTATAAAGTCATGACAATCGTGCCGGAGAACGGCGGGAGAAGAAGGCCCGTCGGCTTCGGAGGGGGTGTTGTTGGGTGATGTTAATTTTGATAGCCCACTCCCTCCCCTTCAACCCTCCCTCTTGTGCGAACGGAAAAAGGGAAACTTTGTACTCTATCTATGTAAATTGTAACATCAAATGTGCCACTACCACCATCACCACCAGCACCATCACCACCATCAGCACAATACCCAAAAGCATCACCTATATTGTACAGCGTTATTATGGTGGATAATGTTGTTGCTCACTCACTCAATTGGCTCGTTCATTCATTCGCCGTCTCCTTCCTCGTCGGGATGTGCGTCAAAATCCCAGAACCGAACTTCCATCTCGGTCGCGCGGACGAAGATGGCGATGAGCTCCTCGATGCGCGCCGGCGATTGCTTGACGATGGTCGCTTCGATGAGGTCTGGGCGCCGATCAATCATTCGCAATGGGTCAGCCCGTATCAGGTCAGGGTACATTGGGCCAGGCTCGGAAAGGCTAAGCAAGGCCAGAAAAAAAAGAAAAGGGGCAAGATAATGATGATGACAATGATGATGATGATGAGGATGATGATGAGGATAATGATGAGGATGACAATGATGATGATGATGAGGATGATGTAAATAAATAAACAAAAATCGAAAGTGAAGACTCACCTCTCCCCACCCTTACAGCCTCCTGATAATCGTCCGCGACATAATTCTCGACCCACCTCCAGTACCGATTTCCCTGGTCGCCCGTGACGCTCTCGCGCTCCCTGTACAGGCGGGCCGCCGTGACGCCGTAGCCGATCAGACAGGGGGCCAGGGACATCTGTAGGGCCAACCAGTCCTGGCTGGCGCCCACGTCGAGGCAGTAGCGGCTGTAGGCGATGCAGGCAGGCGACTCCTTTGGTCTCTGCTTGGGGTCTTCGAGGCCGGCGCGCGAGATGCCGAACTCAGCGCAGTACGACAGGTGCAGCTCCATCTCGCGCTGGATGTGCAGGATGATGCCGGCGCTCGCCGCAATGGCCGTCATGGTCTGCGACTTGTACGCCGCCAGCGCGTGCGTGCGCGCAAAGTGCGTCAGGTACAGGTAGTCCTGCACCAGGTAGTTCTTGAACAACTTCTCGGGCAGCGTGCCGCGCGCCATGGCCGTCGCGAACGGGTGGTGCGTGAATGCCTCCCAGCTGCGCGCCACGAGCGGGTGCGTGAGCAGGTAAGTGTCGATGAAGTGGCCCTGGGAGAAAGGCAGGATTTGAAGGTTGTGGAAATGGTTTATCGGGCCCGAGCCCTTGCCGATCGAGGCGTCCGCAGTTTTGATACCCGCAGAGACGTAGTGCACCGCGAGACGAGTCGCCGTGGCGAGAGACGGGGTCTGTGCTTTGGATTTCTGGAGGGCCATGTTTGAGGCGATGGCGCTGGCGAGCGAGCAGCCCGTCCCGTGGGTATTTTTGGAAGCCAAGTACTGCGATTCGATGATTGTGTAGTCGTTGCCGTCGTAAAGAACATCCACCGTAAAGGCTTTGTCTTCGTCGCGAGTGGCTTTGACGTAGTTCTTCGTCAGGGGCATGTGGCCTCCCTTGACCAGCACTGCCTGTGGACCGAGTTGGTGGACCATCTTGGCCAGGGCCTTCAGGTCATCAAGGCCCGAGGGAGACTTGTACTGCACATCTGCGTCGCGCAAGAGGAGCGTGGCTTCGGGGATGTTGGGTGTGAGGAGCGTCGACATGGGCAAGAGTCTTTCGCGCAGGTTCTTCACAGCATCGCCGGGAAGCAGCTGTGCGCCGCTGGTGGCGACCATAACCTGTGCGAATCATGAGTCCCAGAAACCTTGGTGGTGGTCGGAGCGGTCATACAGGATCGACAATGATCGGAGAGACCTTGTGGCGTTGAAGCGCTTCCGCAACCACTTTGACCGTTCCCGCCGAGGCGAGCATCCCTTTTCCCATCATGTCTCAGCGCCTCATTTGCAGGGCTTGTTGAGCACTTGGATGGCCTTACCAATCTTGACGGCATCACATCCAATATCCGTCAAACAAGCATCGATCTGCTTCCCCACAAAGGCCGGCGGCGTGATGTGGATGTCCTCGACACCCAAAGTGTTTTGAGCCGTCAAGGCTGTTGTAGCTGTCATCCCATAGCAGCCATGGGCTGCAAGGACCTTCTGGTCTGCCTCGAGCCCGCTAGGACGGAGTCTTGTCAGAGCAGAGCCCAAAGATGGGATGTGAAAAACTCACGCTCCGCCAGAGCTGTCAGAGCCCGCGATGACCAGAACTCGGGGAGTGGCCATCTTGAAGAAGAGGTTTCTATCATCGGACAACAATTACAATAGGGCACAAGAACCTTCAAGAATGAAAATGATCGGGAAGACGAAGGCAGCCTGGTGGACCAGAAGAAGTTGAGGGGTTTGACTCTGAGCGGCATTGAGATTGTCGTTGTCAAGGAGCCAATGAAGAATTGGACCACATCTCCACCATGGCTGAGGTCATTGTACCGTTACGATAGAGATGCTGATGGCTGGCACGGTGTATTCCATGTCAGCAATTAAACTGGATTGGCCGTCTCATCAATTCAACGAGCGAAACCCCACGATCCCATATCCCAATATCACTTCATAATAGCAAAGCTGAACAGCGAGTCCATCTCCACCCACTGCCGCCCACATTTCTTTAGATATCCATCCACCACAGCTTTGATCCCCTCAAATGATTCCTTGTTCGTCTCCGCGAGCACCATTATCCGATCCTTCTTTTCTGCGTATTCCTTTTCTGATCGCGCCTTGTTTTTGGCCTTCTCAACATCAAACAGTGCCGCAAAATACAACAGTTGGTTGTACAACTTCTTCTCCGAGTATTCGTATGACATCCGGCCAAGGCAGCCTTCAGCACGTCCGTTCGGACCTAGGCATCGATGGCCATAGACCGACATTTGTCGGGTTCGGCTGCCGCACGATGGATCGTCACAGACCAGCCAGCCCTCGTAATAGGCAGAGGTCTGCGCTCGAATCTGCGACTCTAGTTGCATGACAATCCTCATCCGTGGAAGGGGCTGCTTGCAATCGGCATTGCTGCACAAGATACCCTCGGGTGTGCATGAATCTGTCGAATCACAAATTCCTTCGAAAATCGTCGCCTGCTTGCACTCTCTACACCTCAGACTGAGTCTCGCGGCGTCTTGGAACCGGATGCTGTCAGGGATTTGCGATTCAAGGGGAAATATTTCGGCACTTCGTTGAGTCCCGCCGGTCGAAGTGTTAATCTGATATTTGCGAACGTCCAGACCTAGGCATTCGGCTAGTCTGACAGAATCGGTGCCGGGGATGGGTGCGCACAGCCTTTCAATAGGCGGGAATATCTGTTTGTGGAGATAGTATTCGACGTCCGGGACAAGGCCAGAATCTGGTTTCTGTACGTCCTGAGGCGTGTAAGATCGCTTCGGCGCAGGTAAGCCTTTTGTCTGTTCGTCTCCCATTGTTACAATGTAAGACATGACATCGTTGACTCGGACAGTTTTGCCTCGACTAATCTCACGAAGAGCGACTTGCACCTGAGGCATCGAATCGGCATTAGGGTATTCTGTTGGGTTCTTGCCAAGTTTCTAGAGAAATTAGCATTGTCCGTTATGAGCTCGGCGGATGCTTACCGTGTAAATGACATATTTCTGAACTGGAATTGCGTTTTCCCTCATCTTGCTCGACAGTTCCCGAAGGTATTCGTGAATCTTCTCGAGGACAACCTCGGAATCTTCGCCTGAAAGGATTTCGTTCAGAAGCTTCTGAGACGCCTCTTTGGACAAGGCGCAGTACTCTCTTCTCTTCATGTCAAGACCTTTGACTTCAAGTTTCTCAACATATTTGCCATCCACCTCGGCCATGTTGATGGCAGCATACTTCTTTTTGGCGTGCAGCAACAAGCGTCGGAAAATGTTGTCGATGTCAATCTCCAACAGCTTGTATCTCTCGTTGACCGAACGTTTGAAGTCTACGCCGACACTCAGAGCCTGCGCAATGTTGTCCGCGTTGGTGTTGATCATAACGGAATCGGTGTCGCCATAGATGACCTGGAGTTGGTTGCTTTCTGCAAGTTCCTTCGTACTTCTCAAGATTTCTCTACCTTTGAAGGTCGTAAGCATGGCCAGTGGCCGTGCATAGAAGCGGGACTGGGTATAGCCGAGACACCCGTACATGGAATTGGCTGTAAGTTTCAACGCCAGTTGTTTGGTATCCCAGAGTGCCTGTTGCTCGGTGGAGGCTCGTTTGTCCTTCATCAGTTTCTTGACTTCCTTCCGGCGTGTGACGAGGTTGGCGATCAGTTTTGGTAAGATACCTTGAGGTTGATCGACGGGGACCTCTGGCACTTTCTCTTCCTTCTCATTTTCGGCGGTAGCCGATCGATCAACAGTTGTGAAGCAGATGTTGTATTCTTGAATGATGCTGGGGTACAAACTGTTGAAGTCCATCACAAGGATGAACTTGTCGTACAGACCTTTCTCAGGCTCAAAGACGAGACCACCTTTGTACTTGTCCTTCTTTTTGGTGTCCGCTCCTTCGTCGTCGTCCTCATTTTCTTGGGTCTGTTTCGCACGACCTTTGCCATACTCTTTATCGGGACAAATGTATTTGTTGCGGTAAAACTCGTGGAGCAGAATATACTCGTTGCGTTCGGCACGTGTGCCGCTCAGGGTACGAGCCCACGAGTTCCCAGCAAGTTCTGTAAGAACTTTAGTCAATGGCAGCATTTGCAATTTCAGGGCAAGTGCCGCGATGAAAAAGGTATCGGCGTGGCAGTGGGTGACATAGTTGAGCAAGCCATCGCGAGTGGTTGCCCATGTCTTTAAGGCTGCTTCGTTGTCCAGTTCGCGGCGACGATTGTCTGGTCCGAGATAAAGATCGCACATCTCGGTCAAGCTCCACTGTTGACATTTGGTCATCAACGACTTGCCCATATCATTTGCCAGGTCGCACATAAGCCGCCCTGCCAATAGCTGTCTCTCGGCGAAGAATGTAGCGCCTCTTCCAAAGGATTTTGGCCACTCTCCTCGTTTCAGTCGACCGATCCGGTGCCACCCTGGAGTTTTCTTCTCTTTCAAGCGACTGAGAAGAATGCTATAGTCGACTTCTTGAAGTTGGTGGCCAATTAAAACATCCGGGTCGACTCTTTCAAAAAGTGCGAGGAACTTGCTAAGGAGAAACTGTTCGGTTTTTTCAAGCATAAATGTATCATCTCGCTTTTGGGTTTCAGCTTCGAAGCCGACCGGGTAAGCAGATCCAGACGGTCGCATCACTGTGAATGTCCTCGACGGCATTTCTTCCGGAGGAGTAGTGTCAGTCAGTGAGACATTCTCGTACACACGAGCACTTGCAACCAAGATTTCCTGCCTATTCTCTTTGACATTCAGTTGGGTCCGGAACGCCAAAGACATTAACGTAAGACGCGGAGCTTCGAGGTTATCAGAGTTGCTCAAGACGGTGATGTTGGCGGGTTTGGTGACAGCACATTCCAGCTTACACCATGAAGCATTATTGACGGCGCTAAAGTCGGCGTCCTCGATGTTCAACCAACATGGCCCCATGATGTTCTTCCACAGCACAAACTGTTCAAACAAAGCCGTGTTCGTGCCGAATACACGGGAGAAGGTCTCTCCCTGCAGGTCCATTGGGAGCGGGTTCTTATCGTAAGGGTAGAGAAGCTTGAGGTATTCGGCTTCCTTCGGGACATCAGGGAGCTCAAATGCGTACTTTCGAGTACATGGCTTGACTTTCCTGGTGGAAACCTTCATTTTGGACATCAACGTGTCGACTTCACCGTACACATCGTCCATCTCGACTTCCTCGCTAGTCTCCTGGCCGTTGACCACCCTATACTTCCTCGGAAGGAAGAAGAGCTTGCGGAGAATGTTATCAACCTTGATGAATGCGCTGCGGTATTGTCCATTCGTCTTGTCCTTGACCTTTCCAAAGAGGCAAAGACTGCCATTGACTTCGGTGTAGTCGAGCCAGAACATACGCAAACTGCCGTCCTCTTCAACAGCATCTTGAGGCTTCATCTTGCCGAAGATTCGAGTTTCTGAAGATGGACTGCTCTGGATATTGAGCTTGCTGGCGATCTTGTTCCATGAAGAGGCGTCCACTTCGTTGATTGGGGGCAACGGCGGAGAAGAGCTCTGGGGCGTTGGAAGTTGTGGCGACTTGATCTTTGGTGGTGGTCTGCTGCCAGTCATGTTAACACTTGTCGATTGAGGTGCTGCATGCCCAACGACTTGTGCAACATCCATGACATCTTCATCTTCGTCCTCCTCCTTGATCTGCACCCTCGTCTTGCGCTCGACAGCCTTGACGACGGGAGACGAAGGAAGAGGGTCGCTCATAACGTTGTCGTCATCAAATGTTGGCAGATGATCGTCCTCTTCTTGTGCAGCTTGTGGGGGAGGAGTGTCGACCAGCTCGGTAGGTTGGGCTTGGGGTTTTGGTCGGGGTTGCTCGCGAGAAGGTGGAGGAGAGAGCACTCTGACCTTGCGTCGGTTTTCGGACTTGACTGGCTTTGCCGTGTACGTGCGTGTAGAGAGAATATTGGCGTCGACTTCTCCGAGGAGATCGGCCATGAAGGCTTCGTCTTCGGCAGTAGTTTGGATCTAGAACAGTCAGAATTAAGCACAAAGGTCTGAACGGAAGGGATTATACCTTTGGCTTGGGAGCAGCAACAGGGCCATTGTTGAAGTATGTGAGGATCTTGTGGTTCGTACGGTCTTCTTTCTCACGATCTTCTTCCCGTTTTCGCTTTGCAGCTTTCCCTTTCAATGGAACCTCCTCGGCATCGTCACTACTGTAATATTGTCGTTCGTTTTGCCATTCTTCTCGACCGTCGTCAGCATATCCTTCCCCGTTGTCGTCAACAACGAAGTCATCTTTGTCAAGACGACTTCGCACGACTTTCTTGTACCCGTCTTCATCAACCTCGTCGTAAATGGCACCCTGGTCTTCGATTTGGTAGGAATCAAGTCGTGTCTTGCCCGCAGCTCGCTGCGCTCTTAGCTGAGCTAGAGCTGAGCGATGCGACATTGGTCACCGGCTCTGAGACTGTGCAGTAATGTTAACAGTAGATCGAGAGGCAGTCGACTGAGTATGTGCATGTAGATGAAGGAGATTCTCGCGGTTTACACTAGGAACGCGTGACATGCAGATGCGGTTCACGTCGAGAAAACGTGCAGCACATAGCGCGTCCATGGAGCGCGTCCATGGAACGCGAAGTAACCCCACGTTCGCGCTTTACTTATGGTAAAACATTGTTCCGCTCTGATAGTATTTTAGTTCAGCCTCCTCACCCCTTGCCATCTGTAGCCTTGCCTGCACCTACCAAGCAGCCGTCTCCTGCTGAGTTGAATCTTTCAGTGCTCGGTGTACATCCTCATACATCACATGTTGCAATGCTATCTATTAAATCAGGCAAACACATCTGTCAAGCGTTTGCTGTCTCGTCCTGTGAGCCTGCCAAGCCTTGTTTGTCGAACCATACAGGAGCGGAAAATGAATGAAAAATCTCTTCACAAACGACTCTGTATTCTGTCTAAGGTACTGTGAAGGACTCAAAATATGCATCGTTCTAGGAGTATCACGAAACACATCCACCACAACACTCGCTGCTTTGAGGAAGTGTATATATTTATATATACGTTTTATGCCGCCAAGTGCTGGAGTATGTGAGCTCACTGTGCGAAATGTCTGAGCCATCCACAGTCATCGGGATAGCGACACTTCACAGACAAGGCGTGAAGGAAATCTCGCCGCTTTACCTACCAGATACAGAGATGGGCTCCTTCAAGTCGTGCTTCTGGGGGTAGTCTTCATGGACTTCTCACTCTCAGACGGCTTTGACGGATCACGATCGCGACATTCTCAAGAGGCACTAACGCACAATATCATCTGCGCCACCGAAAAAGGTGCTCCCAAAGATGGCTCTCGAGCCTGAGATCCAATACATGGTAGTGGAGGTATTGGTGACGGAATTCGAGCGTCTGCGCAACAAAATGTGGTCGCGAGATCAGAAGGAGGAGAGGTAAGTCGCCCCATGGTGTCCGACTGAGATTCAAGCTCACTTCGAAACAGATATTGTGTTCTGTCTACACTCTTGTCATTAAGGATGACATGCAAGAGTTTTGCAAGCGCCAAAATCATCAAGACTGCTGTGTTCAAGGAGATCACACTACAGGCAACGACTCTCAACTTCAACCTCTTGAGACAAACCAGAATCTCGTGCATTGCGCCTTTTGTGAAAAAGATCAACTTCCTGCCGAGTCCATTCACCATCAGTCTCGGACTGACTGCTTTTACTCGAGTCATTCGAACTCTGTCGCAACATGTATACGAAATGCCTCGTCGAAGTCAAAGGCATATTGCACAACACTGGGGTGACATTCCAAGGACGGAAGATCGGATTGGGATTGTGTTCAAAGCTTATCGTCAACAAGCCTACATAGATCAAGACCTTGTGATGAGCGGGGAGCTGCAATGTCTCTGGACCGCAACGCTTCGGAAATTGGAGCATGTGAACGATTTCGAACTGTTTTCGCTCTTCGGCAGACACCCTCTCGATTCAAGTGACGACTTAGAGTCAGGAACGGTACATTGTCAGTCTTGCTACAACGTCAAATGCACCCTGTACGATCGTGCAGGAACGTGTGAAGATCAAATGTTCAGAACAACTATACAGTGTCTTGCGGCTTCCAAAGTACAGATCAAGACCCTCTCACTCCACAGAGCACTGGCAAAGCACTTCCGTGGTTGGCAATATCCTTCATGGGACAAACTGGATCTCACGAAACTCGAAATCTTTAAGTTTCCAGACTTGAACATCGTGGAAGAAAATGACGACGACGACGACTTTGTGGAACTTGATGAAGTTGCGGAAATCGGCTTGAACGAGTGCCTCCGAAAAGTTATGTCTAGCTTGAAGGAACTGAGCATCGACCACTACGTGGAGGTTCCTCGGCTTTTGTGGCCTCGCAGCGCAGGCCTCCACTTTCCACGCCTGCGCTCCCTCAAGCTCGGGGGTGTTGTGCTCACGATCCCATGGTTTGCGGAGCTTGTCAGCCGCTGTGTCGCATTGGAAGAGATCTCGCTGAGAGACTGCCACCCTCAGGATCTTGATGGACGGCGACTGCAGGAGTCGGGCCATGAGGCATGGGAAACGCTGTTCGATGCTATGTGTCGACATCCGAATTTGAAACGTTTCGCGATCCTCGATGAGTGGGATGCTAATTCTCATCTCAATGAGGGTGTGGTTGGCGCCGCATGCAATCCTAATACCGTGGGGCTCGATATGCGTCACACCTTACTCTGGACTGGCATGGAGCGCCTTGGGAACCCAGCAAATCGGGGGCTGTGGGACGATGCTCTGCATTTATTCAACCTTCGACGGCAGAACTGAGGCCAACTGCGAGTGAAAAGGAAGAGAGCTTGTACATAGTGCTTGCGCTGCGTTACGCGGGGGACGGGGGAAAATAAACGGCACTCGCACTTCAATTCGCTTAGCCTTGATAACCCCAACATCATGTACATTAGCTTTTTTTTTTTTTTTTTTCTTTTACATATTTGTGCTCTTGCAATGACCGAGACCTGGGTTGAACTCCAGATCCAAAGTTTCGCAGTGGCATAGTCTGACTTAGAATATACGCCACATACAATGTAGCCAAAGAGGGCTCGATAGCGGTGAAGTGGTCGCTATCTCGAATACCGCTAGCGGTGCAGGTGAGAAGCAGAGCGCCTTTATTTCCAAAGGTAAACGGAATGCTCATTTACCAGCGACGGCTCCCTTCCGTTCAACAGCGACGTCGTGCCACCTATTCAAGTACCGAGTAGGTACACACATAGATAAGTAGTTGTGAGAGGAGAGTAGAGATCACATCCAACAGAGGCAAACTCCAGCCTCGCCCAACATTATCTGCCTGGCCAGGTCCAAGTTCTCCCCGTCTTTCTGCACCCATACAGAGAGCTCCACCGACATTCACACAGCACCACCAGGCCAGGGCACGTCTTTGACCCCCGCGCCCCAATTATCATTCCGCCCATCGACATAGTTGATCTTGAAGCGACTCAAGTCGAGCCCGTCCTGGGGCTGATCGAGTGTGAGGGCGTTGACGGAGAAGAACTCGTGCATGGTCCCAGACCCGGCGGGGTACTCGAACTTGCCCTCGCCGCACACGTGGATGCCGCACGTCCCGCAGAAGTATTTGTGGATGTCCGGGGACCGGATCTGGTAGTCTCGCGCCTCGGAGAGCGACGATGGCGAGAGCAGCGTGAAGTCCTCGCGAGGCAGGCGGATGCCCGTGAAGCCTTGTTTGAGGCAGATGGTGCAGTTGCAGCGGCCAGCGGTGGGCGGGTCGGTCAGGGCCACTGCAGCTTTGTATTTGATGAAGCCGCAGTGGCAGGAGCCCGTGAAGGTCTGTTTGTCTGCTGGGGCTTCGCTCATGATATCCAGAAGCTCGAGAGTCGAACGGTGAATGTTGGTGGGATGGCACTGAGTCAATAGAAGCTCGAGTTGAGGAGACTCGGAGATGCCGATTCAACATGAAGGGCTGCGGAGGTATAAATACAAGTAAGTTACCATGAGTATTCGGTACTCGGTGCGGTGTACATATCAACACATTAAAAATGGCCTAGCGCAAGGCAGAAATGCTCTTAGTCCATTGGTGCCTGAGAACTTGACTCAAAGCAGAATAACGTCACAAGTTAGCTAGTACTCGGACACAGTTCTTCGTATTCAACCTTCCAGTCCCGATACGTACGATCTGGAGTGCTGCGAGGTGCTAGTTTTTGGCGGGTCTGAGGACACAATGCAAATACTATATCGCTTGCCGGTCAATTTGAACCCCTTCTGCCCATAATTTACCGATAAGTCTAGAGCTTGATGGAATTCCTTACCCCATAATAGGAATTGGCGACTGGGAGTTGCGGTTTGGCGCGGTGGAAGGGCCATTAAATTGCCAATATCCTCCCTCTTCCCCCAAGACGACGCCGGCGACGTGGCAATCCAGCGAGAGAAATCTGCGTGACTATCCCAGCGAGCATCATCAAGTTTCAAGGGGACTACAACTTGCCTGGTTTCACCAGATGGCTCAAACGCTCGCGGATATACACAATCGTTAAAGACATGCCTATTGTATTTTCCCGATTCCACGGAAACCTCCCTGCGGAAGCCCGGTTGTGACATGCAGAACACGGACGATAACGGTTCCTCGATCCACACTGATATTGGGCAACTTGGAGCTGTTATGTATGAGGTCACCACTGGTGGCAAGTGCTATGTCGACCTAAGACAGGATGCTTAGCCGAGAGGAAGGTGTAGCCAATCGCTACGGGGTCAGCTTAAGACATTCTATGTTTTGGTCAAGGAGGTGTCAAGGGAGCGCTTCGTGGTATTCAACTATGGCTCAGAAAAAGCTCAGGTTAAAGCCGCCTTTGTTCACCCTCTAGGACTAAACTGCACCTGGCAATTAGGTTTTCCCCCCGCGAGCAACCTAGGTACCGAAAACCAAAGGCCTCAAAGGCCTCAAAGGTCTCGTATCATTGTCTTGCCCCTTTTTCACGTACGTTTGCTGACAACCACTTCGACACCCTCTTGCCGCACCATCCAACCACCTTGAAGTTTCCATTCCAGGTCGGGCCGCGCAAATGAGAACTAGCAGAAGAAAGAACTGTGAGCACGGAACAGAGCCTCCCTGATACGTCTGACAGGCTCGGGATGTGTCATGACCGGCCTGCAGCCGACCTACCTCGTAATGGCGAAGCAGCTGCGGCACCAGCTTCGAAACCTCCAACAGCGCAATGCTCTTGCCTAGGCACCCGCGCTTGCCATGGCCAAACTGTCAAAGTGGTCAGTATTCCGACCTGCATTGCCCGCATACCAGAGCGGGAAACTTCTCACTGCAAGGTTGCCTCGTTCCATAGCGGCAAGTTCTTCCTCTGATGCCTCGAGCCATCGTTCTGGCCTGAAACAGTTGCAGTCCTCACCGTAGACTTCCTTGTTTCGTCTGTAGCTGAAGGGTGAGCCATTGCGACGTTCCTCGAGGGGATCGAACGTGAAACAACAGGAGACTGACTCACGCTGTGACCCATGCGTTCACTCCCACGATTGTGCCTTCGGGAAAGTAATGGCCGCTCAGTGCAATGCCACCCTTTGGGACGTATCGTTCGAGGATGAGGCCGATGGGAGGATGCATACCTCCACAACGCACAATTGTCAGAACTAGTTTCCAGGCACGCCGACGCAAAGCAGGGTGAACTTACGTGTCGCTTCCTTAATGCAGGCTTGCATATAAGACAACTTGCTCGCCTCGCGCCAGGTGACATATTCGCTAAGTCGGCCCTCTTTATCTGCACAATCCAACTCCTCAACAGCCTTTTCCAGCGTCGCCGGGTTCTTGAGAAGATAATAAAAGAGCTATCAAATGAGGATGTCAGTAGCCATAGGTTTATGTGAAGAGACACATTAAAGAGTCGTGCAATCTTACCGAAGTCAGAATCAACGCGGTCGTGTCGGACCCAGCAGCAATATTGTCAAAGTTGTAAAGCATGACCATTCTGTCTGTCACCACCTCTGGGTATTTGGCTTGAGCTTCGAGACATCTTTCAAGAAAGTCGCGCTTTGTCTGACCCTGACTTGCCTTCCAGGCCGCCCTCTCTTTCATTCGATTGAGTGTGAATGTTACGATCGGGTTGGCCGGTCCATATCTCAGCATGAGTGGGTTCTTCAACAGAAAATGGTCCACGATTGGAATCTGTCCAACCTTCAGATATGGAAATGGTCAGTTTTACCCAAGACGTGCTGATAGCAAGCCAAGGGGCACTTACGACTGAAAGATACTGGGTAAAAGATCGAATTCCAGCCATGATGGACTCAACATCGGTCCCCGATTCGAGAAAGCCCAGTTTCTTACTGAAGAGAATCTCACCTCTGTCAACCAGGTCAGTAAGCTCTTTCTGTCTGGCGAGGGCATCACCTACATTACATCAAATGCATAGCGGTGTAGCCACACTTCCAACTTCACTGGCTTCCCAGAAACAACAAGGTGGTCCATTTTTGACATGAATAACTCAGTGGTCGAGTTCACCGCAGGTTCAAAGTCAATCATTGTTGCCATCCTGTATGCATTCACGAGAGGTTTCCTGATCTGTGCATGATAGGCTTCATCCCGACACTCAAAAAGACTCGGCGTGCACTTCCCTTCGTACCACAGTTCGGCGATTGAATAGAACGAGGTCTTCGTGAACTCTGACTTGATTCCGTAAATTGTTGGTATGAGTTTTGGGTCAGATATAGACACAACACGAGGGCCAATCCGCACAAAATTCGAGTGGAGGCTCCGATGCAACTGAATCTGTGTCTCGGTTGGGTCGGAGAGGAGGGTATTGAGAACACGCCAAAGATTCGTGAAACCGGCGAAGAAAGGCCCTGGAATTGAATCAAGATTCCCTCCGTATTTGTTGATCAAGAGTCTGGCAATGAAAAATCCCAGGAGTAGGATTGGCCATGAACGCTGAAACAATTCCTGAATTTGCTCAGGAAGCGCCATCGAGTGAGCGAGAAGCTTCTTGAGCAATCGTTTCGAGGACGTATTGCTTCCTTAGACCCGCACTCCAGTGATACTGTGAGGATATGCTCCCAGTCGAAGCCCGAAGCAGTAGATTGAGAACATGTGAACGCTGCGAAGACTTTGACAATCCCGGATTCCAGAATTGCGCGGTTCGTGAAGGTCAATGCGCTCGAATGCTTGAGAGCTCCAATCAGACTTGATTTGAAGGGCTTCCAAACACAGGACGGAATGCAAGGAGATTCGAGCGTAGCATGTAGCACAGTGGCTGAATATAACCAGCTGCAATAGTTGTCAGACCATCCTGAGGTAGACAGAGCACAGCGTCAAACGCAACCGTTGATGTGGGTGAAGGTGTCACTGTGAAGATCTAACGCGTCGAATCATTGAGTCCACTTGTCCAAGCAGGGAGATGTCAACTCACAGCATTCACGTCTCAAAGCGGAATCTTCCTGAAATTAGGACGCGTCCTTTCCCAACGGTTCCTGCCAGTCAAAGCTTCCGCGAGAAATGTCGTGTCTGCCATCTGCGGACACCGTGCGGATGGTCTTCACATGGCGAGAGGCTGTTCCTATTAGTGACTAGCTACCCCAGAGGACCTTATAGAGGAAACATATGGTGCATTCGGGTGAGGGGCCCCATATTGGGAGTGCCTCGCGACCACCGACATCTCGTATTTGCAGTTAGTGGTATTGGCATGTCCCGCCGCGGATCTGGGAAATGGGATGTGTCCTCAAAAATGAGACCTGGGGAGTCACTGAAGTCTGCGGCCCAACAGCGCGATACATTACCAGTCAAGCCTTATCTCGGAGATGCTGCACGCGTCTCATTAATCGATGGTGAGACGTGCCGAGTGCAGGAGCTCAAACTGCGGTCAATGGTGAATCACCGGCCTTTCGCATAGTACTGTCTGATAAAAGCATTTTGAAGCAGACCGAAGATGATAGAAGTGATTGCTTGAGGAGGTGACCGTTCGTTACCTAGCTCGCTAGGTAGATACAAGGTAGATATTAGTACGGTAACATGTCAGCTTGGGAATGACGTTCTGACATCCCTTTGTCGTGGTGAAACGATCGATTTGACCCCTGTAATATTTTAAGGTCTACGAGGATCAATCTCGGTTTCGTGCTACATACCCGCAGTACGTGCCATACATAAGAAAATGCGGCTTGGTCTACTCTCGCTTCGCATACACACGAACCGAGGCCATCGAGAAAAATATGTTGGGCGTCATTTTCACTGGCTTTTTCTCAGTGATGGAATTGCTGGCATTTGCATTGCATAACTAGCGCCTTTATCCGTTTCGTCCATCCGATCAGTCGGGCCAGGAAGCCCAGGAGCTTTGGCGGCGGACTAAAGCTACTGGACTATTGGCCACACCTCCCACAATCAAGGTGTCCAATCAGTTCATCTGCTTGATGAGAGCGTTGATAGCCTCTTCTCGGTTACCGAGATCACCACCCTCGATGTAATGCTTGAACTTCCTGGCACGGAAACCACCATTGGGGTTGGACAGCTTGAAGGGCCACAAGAAGTTGCTGGCCTGCTTGAAGTTTGGTCCGACAGTGAAGATCTCGTGGATCAAATCCTCCATGCACACGATGCCGTACTTGCCCAAGTTGTCCTCGATAAGTTGGTTGTCAGTGAGAGCAATGCGCTGCTTGTCGATCTTGCCGTATCCACGCTTGTAGATGAGTTCGCGGACAGTCTTGAGGTTGGGATAGCCATAGGCAATATAGGGATTGACGATGGTAAGCATCTCTTGAGTGGCCTTGGTCAATCTGATGAAAACGCCATTGTTGATCTGGAGGAGGCGAAGGAGTTGGAGGATTTTGCGAGGCTTGGGAGCAATCTTGTTGATACTACTAGCGTTAGGACTTGCTTTCGCGGAGGTATGATTGACTCACCCCTTGATTCTGACAACGAAAACTAGCTTGGGTTGCTCATCGACGAAAAAGTTACCCTGTTGTCTGCTCAGGCGCGCGAGTCTGATCTTCTCGCGTTCGGCATCACGATACTCCTTGACGTATGTCTCAGCGCGCTTGAAGATGACACCACGCTTCTCCTTGTTGGCCTGTTCTTGAGATGTTAGCTTGCGTACGGCATCTCAAATGATCGAAACTTGTGAAGGCGGTAAGAATGCTCAGCCCCGAAAGATGGTATAACGAAAGCGACAACATTGACCACGAAGGTCTAGCCGCGCAGTGGTATTTATCATCACCACAGTATTTTTCCAGGTGGCGTTGGACGATGTACTAACCTTCTTTCGCTTCTCAAGTGTCGCAGCACGCTGCTCTCTCGCCTTCTCCTGGCTCTTTCTCTTCTTCAACAAGGTCTCCGGGACGAGGACCTGATCCTGCGTCGGCACAGATCTGTAGGGGAGGAAATCGAATCAGTATAGTCCGCAGGTGAAATGATCGCCGAGTCGGAACTGCAGCTATGGTGCGGCATTCTCAAACTGGTAATTTGGCGTAAACTCGACGAAATAGATTTGATCGGTGAGAAAAGATTGAATGGACGCAAGTAGCAACACATGGCCCTCTCTCATCTCAGACTCTCAACCGACAACGCCCCGATCTGAGATCAGGAAATGTTTTGACTCCACAACAGGCGCTCAGATCTTGCGACCAGACGAGCATGTCGTACGAGCTCAATGTATTTCAAGGAAGAGGCGTTTGCTCCTCTAACCTCAAAGCCCCGACTTTTATTCCCAAGTGGTGATTTCTCACATGTCTTCGGACTAGAGCCATTGGGATGATCGAGCTGGCGCACCGACAGCGAAACCAGCGAAAAGGAAGCGGACCATATCTGAAGATACCAACAGTCAGCATGACAGTAAGGATACTTACGACTTCACAATTGGCTTCGTCATCGTGTTTGGTGATGTTGCTGAACGCTGACGAGGTTGAAGAGTAAGGAACATCGAAAAGTTTCAACTGCGCTTTCGAATAAATTCGACTTGTGGGCAACACATGGGCTAACCAAAAAAGGAAAGGTGGTGCTCCGCGATCTTGGCATAGACACTGGCCTTCCCCTTTCTCCCTGTCGTTAAGGGTTTCCAACAACGTATGCCTATATTAATGTTATTCTATCCTCAAATATAGAAATGTCGACCAGGAGAGGTGTCGGTTTGGGCGCTTTCACCAACAGAAATGCCACCGCTCAATCCTACGCTGCGCACGGCTCAAACTTGAAATCCGCCAACGCAGCCTCGCTCCAGGCGCAACTGGAAGTCTTTCAGTCTCTGCTTCATAACTTCGCACTGGAACATGCGGCGACCATCAAATCAAACCCGACATTCCGAGCCGAATTCGCGCGCATGTGCAATGCCATCGGCGTCGACCCTTTAGCGGGCTCCAACATTAAAGGTAAAAAAGCGGATTCGCTTTGGGCGAAAGTCCTAGGGCACGATGTAAACGACTTTTATTTTTCGGTCGCGGTGAGGGTTGTGGAGTTGTGCCAGGCAACGAGGGCGGAAAATGGCGGCTTGATTGGACTGAAGGAGTGTTGTGAGAGCGTGGCCCGGGGAAAAGCCATTGGTAGTGGTCTGCAAGTGTCAGAAGATGACATTGAGAGGGCTGTTAAGTCACTCGAACCCCTTGGGTCGGGATTCCTTATTCTCACGATTGCGAACAAGCGCTTTATCCGATCGGTGCCAAAGGAATTTAACACTGATCAGTCTACGGTGCTGGAAGTCCTACAACTACTCGGCAGTGTGACAGTGTCCCTCCTGCAGCTCAACCTGGGATGGGAGCGGGCGCGTGCTGAGACTGTCATTCAAGATTTGCTTGCGGATTCTTTGGTCTGGGTGGATCATCAGTGCCCGGAGCCGGAATATTGGTCACCTCAAGGACTACTAGACGAAAGTGATTGACGAGGCTCACCAGAGAAAAGCTAGATGAATGCTTGAGGTGGGTTATGATGACGCTTATTCATGGCGGCTTAAAATCTGGCCATCGAGGGCGCAAGCCTTTTAATTCTTGTATTCATCCTTAAGCACCCAACGGCCGCGTCCTCGGCTTCCCTTCTCCAACCTGGCAATCAACTTCAAAGTCTCCTTGAACTCCAGGGTTGCCTGAGGAGTAGTGCAAAAGCGATTGAAATGATCGATCAGCATCTGAGTGTACACACTTCCACCGTGGGTTGTGAGGTAATCACGGATGAGTTTACCAAAGTCCTTGCCTTGAGGCAAACTTGGTGTTCCATCTCTGGAAACGGAAGCAGTCGAGTCTGCCGACCTAGCAGGACTAGCCGTCCGTGGAGTACCATCTCGGCTTGATGCAAGACTTCCCTGGCGCTGCTGCAAGTTTGCCAGAAGGCTAGACGATTGAAGCCCACCACCTCTGTTTCGGGAATTGGAACTGAATGCTTTCTGAGCCGTTGTCTCTTGGGGACGTCCAGAGATACCAAACTGTCCGGTCCAAGTGGGTGTGCCAATCGGAACAGTCCGAGCGACCTCACCCGCACGTCTCAGTTCTCTGGCCGCTTCGGCAGCCACCTTTCGAGCCTCTTGCTCAATCAAAACCGGATCGGCTGCGACCTTCTTTCCAGCTTTCCCATCAATAATTGCGTCATGCTCAACCGCAGAGTGAATGCCAGCACGGGAAAAGATGCCCTCCATCATCTTATCTTCCGAGTTGGGCCCCTCCTTCTTCGCATGCTGCTCTTCTTCAATTTCTCCAGCGTATTGCTCCATGGATGAGATACCTGGTAGAGCGCCGATCGTCGTATCGCCTTCGACTGGAGCCGATTGCTTCTCCGCATCCATTCCGGCAGTCTTAGGAGCATCAGCTGGCTTAGAAGTATGCTTGACCTGCGCATCTTTAAATAGTATACTGGTTTCGGTCGGCTCTCCGTCATTCCCTAGGCTAAAGAGATCATGCAAATCAGCCAGGTGGAATGTCTGTCGCTGTTTCGGATCCTTGAGGATCTTGTTTGTCAAGAACTGCTTGAATATCTGGCGATGATAAATCTTCTCCTCGATAGTGCCAGCAGTCATCAGACGATAGATGGCCACTTCGCGCTTCTGTCCCAACCGCCAGGCCCTTTCTCGGGCTTGCAGGTCAGTTGAGGGGTTCCAATCAGGGTCGTAGATAATCACTCTATCAGCGCCGGTCAGATTTATCCCAAGCCCGCCGACTTTGGTGGTCAGGAGGAAGACGTGCAGATTCGGGTCGTTGTTGAACTCATCAACCATACTCTGTCGCAATTGAATAGGCGTGTTCCCATCCATACGCCTGTATTTGAAACCCGAAAGTGACTTGACATACTTTTCCAAGATGTCAAGCATGATGCGATGCTGGGCGAAGAGAAGAGTCTTGTGGCCGGTTTCCTTCCATAGTTCTAGGAGTGAACCAACAACTTGCATCTTGCCAGACTTTGACGGGTCGCCATAGTTATATCCTGGTTTGATGGACAATCGCTTGTGATCAGTCAGATCTGGGTGATTGCAAATTTTGCGCAGTATGTCGACTCCATAGAGAACTTGCCGCTTGCCATTCATGATTGCGTCCATCTCCCCTGAGCCAATGAATCTCTTATATTCATCGCGCTGCAAGGGCGTCAGCTTGCAAAAAAGCACTTGCTCACTTTTCTTGGGCAAATCGGAGGCGACATCGATCTTGAATCGCTGCAGCAGGTATGGACTGATGGCATCTTTGAGTGTCTCTGCGCATTTGAAGGCGGTCTGTACCTGCAAGTTCGATGCATTCGCGTATCCACCCTGTCGTATTGGTATCTCGAACTGGTTGCGAAAATTGACCAACGTGCCCAGCCGCATAGGGAAGACGAAGTCAAAGAGAGACCATAACTCGATGAGATTGTTCTGCATGGGCGTCCCGGAGAGAATAATTCGGTTCGGGGTGCGTAGTTCTTTGCAATAGATGGTGATAGCTGTGTTTGGATTTCGAATCTTGTGTCCTTCGTCAAGGATCGCATACTGCCAGTCGACTGGAATCAACAGAGGCGCATAGGTTTGTAGACCAGAGTAGGTTGTCACGAGCACACCTCCTTTCTCCAGGATTGGTCGCAAGATCTTTCGAGCAGCCTTCTGGGCCGCGGTCAACGGTTGTTTTCTCCGAGTCGGATCCCATGCAAGATCAAGCAGCCTTTCTTCTTTGTTGGATTCATTTCGCAAGTTGACCATACCACTGCCAGAGGAGTGCAGAATTGTGACTCGAAAGGGTGGCCACCATCGATGAAATTCGTTGACCCATTGTTTCATAACGGTAGCTGGACAGACTACAATGATAGGCTTATCCAGCTTTTTGCTGTAATGAAGACCAGCCAAAAAGGCAATGATCTGGATTGTCTTGCCCAAGCCCATCTCATCGCCGATGATTCCCCCAACTTGTTGAGTATACAGCTCGTATAGCCATTGTACTCCAGTCTTTTGATAGTCGAACAGGCTGGGGTAGATATCTCCAGGGAGCTTGTAGCCATCATCGAGAAGAGTGTCTGGAATTTCAGGATGCGGGAGATATGCTTCTTCCTCTGCTACAATCTCTGGATTATCCTCCTCGGTTTCAACCTGTTCCTGCTCCTCTTTCGTTGCATCACGCGCTGCATGTGTGCGGGCTTTCCGTCTCCGCAAGGCCCATTTTCGTAGCCTAGACTTGTAGACAGATTCGTTGCCATCGTCGACGCCACGGAAATCCTCAATCTCATCATCGACCTGGGCTGCCGCTTTTCGACTTCTTCTTGGTTGTTTTCCCGATGTACTCGGCATTTCGTCGCCAACTTCTTCTTCGGATTCTGAAAAGAGTTGGTCTTCGATTGAGCCATTGTCATACGATGAGTCTTCGTCCTTTATGGGCGGTTGGTTCATCAGACGTCTCCGCTTTCGCGGTTGATTGGCTTGGATTTCGTCTTCAGCGCTTGAATCAGTAAAACCAGCGGCAAAGCCAGGCTGCCTCAGGTTTCGGTGGGACATGGGTATTCCACCTTCTGCACCGGGCTCGACATCAACGAGTTCAGGCTCTTCCTCGGCGTCAAAAAGGGCTCCCTGCAAAGTCGCCGACGACGCGCCATGGGATGACAGACCAAATTTAGAGAAAGGGGTGATTTTGCCGGTTCTGATCAGATAGTCGCGTTGAGTTTCATTCGGCAAGCGTCCAGTGGCTGATGTCCCGGGTTGACCTGCCATCCCTAGATTGTTTTCCCGTTCCCTAATTCGTTCCTCGATCTCAGCAATATCATTGTCTAGGTCCTGGATTTGGCCTTGCATACGATCGATATCGAGGCGCAAGCGTGCTCGTTGAGTAGTTCCAATGGGTCGAAGCATGTCATCTCGTGTCTTCTTGATCTGATTCTGCAGCTTCTGCTTCTGTGCCTTGGACTTCTCAAGTCGCTGTTGGTCTCGTTGATGGGCTTGCTCGAACAAGAGCCGGTCTGCCTCCCGCCCAATATCTCGTTCCAGGTCATCTTGATCACGCACTTGGGCGTCAAGGTTTCGAAGACGAAGTGCTTCGGCCGACTGGCCGTTGTGCGGGACAGGTGCAGCAGATTCTTCGGCCATGTTATGACCTTCAGTCATTGAATGAGGACTGGTGCCTTGGGTCCCTTCACCGTCCATGATCATAAGAGTCAAAGCGTTGGTAGTGAATTGTGTAGGAAATGGATGTCGTCATGACCATCGGGGGGGATCTCTCTTGCCGTCTGGATTCTTTGAGCGCAATGACTTTTGTGTCAGAATAGCAACACAAAGGAAAGAAAGAAGCGAGTAACGTCGAGATCCAACGGCTATATGCCCTCGAAATGTGAGCGCCACCTGAGGCTGAAAGAGTGGCAATTTGAGATATGGATGATATGAGGAGAATGTTGTAGATAAGCCGACCGAGGGAAGGTCGTTACACGCAATTCTGTCCTGCTAAGAATAGATAAGGTGTAGCGCACTCCCTCCACAGCGACGATACAAGTTCAAAGCCAGAATTCATACGGTCATCGGGCCGTGAAAGCCCTTTTTAACTGATGAGAACAGTACGGGTTCCTAGGCTGCCCAGGCTGCAATATGTCGCTGCACTTCACGACGCCACTGCGCCTCCGTAAATTTTGGGAGGCAATGGAGCTTGTAGCTCTCGGCCTACCTGCCTATCTTGCCCACCCCAAATCCCTGGCGCTGGAAACGATTGAGGACCCCCCGGCGCCCCGGCAAGGTTTCATCTCTGGGCTTGGACAAGCCCCCCAATCATCAAGAATGGGTGCCCAATAATCAGCGGTAATAGCCGCCAGCACCTCAGTCCTCGCTGAAAGCACATCAGCCTTGACCAGCCAGGCCAGGCACTAAACTCGACAACCGACTCTGCTTCTGACAACACCAAACATTCTCCCGACTTCCTCTCTACAACCGATCCCATTCATATTCATGACAATAGACCGAGATACGTGGACAGCTTGTCTCGTCTCACATTAGTCTGTCGCCGTCTCCATTGTCCCTCCACGGCATCTCCGTCTTCACTGTCGGGCCGATCTGATTCCTTGAGTCTTTTGCCAGCTCACCACTTCTAGTTCTTCCACTTCCACTCGAAACGCAGAGAAGAACGCCGTCACTTGCGAAGCAAGCAGTCCTCATCGCCATGGCTTTATGTTGAGCCTCTGACTCTTCCCTACCATGCGTCGACTATCGCCCTGGGTCCACCGGTCTCTCTTGACTGCGCTTACAATCGTCACTCCGCCACTTTGTCTACCCCTCTGAAAGCCAACGGGCCCTCCGATCTCGCTTCGCTTCATACTGAAAAGAGGCCGCTTTTTTTCTGGGTTGAATAATTGCATCAATCGTGTGTGATCGATGCATGCGTCATCAGTGTAATTGCGGCAGGACAAGCTAGATAACTGCGGCCCAGCTTTCAGCCCCATCGCAGCGCGGAACTCTCTTCATATTGTGATTATAGTTGGCCCAACCTACAACTAGTCCTAGCAGCCATGTCCGCCAACAACACGCCTCAGACCCAGTCACATCCCTACGAGCACAATGGTGAGGTCGACGTACCAATGGAAGATGCAGATCCTTATAACCGAACCAAATATCCTCCACGACCGACTCACCAACACCACCTGTCCACCCAGTATATTCCCGAAATCTCGACAGCTGCTCAGCGCTACTCCCCAATGAATGCTCAATCAACGGGCGCAGGCTACGTCTCAAGTCCCAAAACACAGAATCCGTCCTTCTCCTACCTCAATCAGTCCCAGACGACGCGACAGTCTCCCCCTCGCCAAAGCAGCTACAACACAGAGCGGTACACCGAACCCCCGACCCCGACGAGATATCCGTCCGATTATGCATCTACCATCCAGAGCTCCGCGTTGAGCCCCGAGTCATATTATCCTACCTCTGCAACCAACGCGCGACCTGCTCCTCTGTCAAGACAGCAATCACAGCACCAGGGACTAGGTCCGGTGCCAAAATTCAGGAAGGTCAAGACCATGCAAGATCTCAACCCTAAGGTCAACGCCCAGCCACCCTATAGGAGGGCAAATCCGGAAGGCGGTTTTATCAGCCCATTGCAAGCGCTTACCACCCATCTCCCAGCCACGTACAGAATATGTAATCCTAGCTTCAAATACGAGTCATCCCGAAATCCAAGACGGGTTTTGACAAAACCGAGCAAAGGAACAAAGAATGATGGCTACGATAACGACGATAGCGACTACATTCTCTACGTCAACGACATTCTGGGGAGTGAAGAGGCAGGCCACAAGAATCGATACTTGATTCTAGATGTGCTAGGTCAGGGGACTTTTGGCCAAGTGGTCAAGTGCCAAAATCTGAGAACACAAGAAGTTGTTGCGGTCAAGGTCATCAAAAATCGCACGGCTTACTTCAATCAGAGTATGATGGAAGTTTCAGTTCTGGATTTGCTAAACCAGAAACTCGACAAAAATGATGACCATCATCTTCTGCGGCTTAAAGACACGTTCATACATCGCCAACATCTGTGTCTCGTTTTCGAGCTTCTCAGCGTCAACTTATATGAATTGATCAAACAGAATCAATTCCGAGGTCTCAGCACGACACTCGTCCGTGTCTTTGCACAGCAGCTGCTTAACGGGTTGACGTTGTTGAACAAGGCGCGGCTGATCCACTGTGATCTGAAACCGGAGAATATACTCTTGAAAAATCTGGAAAGTCCCATCATCAAAATTATCGACTTCGGGTCTGCCTGCGACGAAAGGCAGACTGTCTACACTTACATACAATCTCGATTTTACAGATCCCCTGAAGTTTTACTGGGGCTTCCTTACTCGTCTGCCATTGACATGTGGTCTCTTGGATGCATTGTCGTGGAGTTATTTCTGGGCCTGCCGTTGTTTCCCGGTTCTTCCGAGTACAACCAAGTCTCTCGAATCGTCGAAATGCTGGGCATGCCGCCGACGTGGATGTTGGAGATGGGAAAGCAATCGGGGGAATTTTTTGAAAAGACGACGGACGAGTTTGGCCGTCGCACGTATCGGCTCAAAAGCATGGAGCAATACTCTCGCGAGCACAACGTTAAAGAGCAACCGAGCAAAAAGTACTTTCAAGCAACAACACTTCCCGAGATCATTCGAAGCTATTCTATGCCTCGAAAGAACATGAAACAAGCTGAAGTGGAAAGAGGTAAGGTCGTAAACAAACTCTCCACGAAGCCATTTACTGACATGCGTAGAAATGAACAACCGCATCGCATTTACCGATTTTGTTCGCGGCTTGCTCACCATCAACCCTTTGGAACGCTGGTCACCTCAGCAAGCGAAGCTACATCCTTTCATCACGCAGCAAAAATTTACCCAGCCGTTTGTCCCTCCGATGAACCTGAAGTCGCCCTCTAGCAAGACCCCTGCTCCTGGTGTACAGCAACAACAACAAGCTGAAGCGCTCAGCAAGCAACGTGCTGCTCAGGCCGCTCAGGCTCAGGCACAAGCTGCACAAGCTGCCCATGCACAAGCACAGGCACAATCCGTAGCTCAGAATGCCTATGCAATGCAGATGACCCCCTATCCACCATCCCAACCTCCACCCATGTACAACAATATGTATCCGGCCCATCCACAAGGCGCCCCTCCACCTTATCCGACTCACTCGTCAAACTATCCTGCACAAATGGGTATGATGCAGCAAACCTCGCAGATGAATCCCAGTCACTACAATCACCAGCAAAGTCTTTACGCGCAGGCCACGCAAAGGGCTGGCCGCCAACGTGCTTCAACCATGGATCAACAGCAGGCTGGTATTCCTGCGGCTATTCAACGAGTTGCGAGCCATCTGGACCCCAATCAACCAATCAGACTTCAGCCGAGTCCAGCGTATTATCCGCCTCCAGCTGATGGCTATGTTGATTCGCCATCAACTGCAAGAAGACGCGGCAGCCGTAACCAGAGAAATCGCGATTTTATCCGGACTCTGGAAGATGGTGCGATGGGCGACAGTTTTATGAATAAGGCGCAGTGGCACTGAGCTCGGCACTGTGAGGAGACGCTGGAATCGTTTCAGGTCTGACTTGATAGTGCAACTCAACAACCCGCAAGGGCCGCCTTACGGATTGGTAGGTGAACTCCGTGGAGGAACACGCTAGAGGCCCTTGACGAATGTGGGCAGGAAAGAAACAGATGTGTGATCCAAGTTGCCACCGGGAAGAACTGGCTCTAGGGATCTGACTGTCAAGGTGAACCTGAAACGAGCCTTGAACTGTGGCGAAGGGAACTGAGTCGTCCCCAGAAATGGCTTGCCGCGTCATGACTGAATGAGCCGTGATGTGGTAGGTACGGCAGGCGGCGGTGGGGGAGCAATGTTCTCAGGATTCCAATCACTCGATCCTCAACTCGTCAGAATGCTTCTGAGGTTTGCAATGATGAATGAGAAATGACGCTGAGCAACGACGTGACCACAGTGTTGACATGAGGGGCTCATGGTGAGTCACTGAATGGAGAATGTTGCAGGTTCCGTACAGGACAATGGAGAGTCAAGGAGGGCAGGTTGGGCTTGTCTTTTGTCATCTACCCAAGTATGCCACCATGGAATTCAATGCAGATTGACAAAGTCTGGGGGTTAGCGAACCATTGCGAAGTACCAGCATGCTCAGTGTCTCAACGGGGACTCGATAGCACGAATTGTTGCGGCGGGAAACTGTTAGGCACCACGATTTGTACATACCCAGTAGGATTTCCTCATGTCATTGCATTCCCGGCAGGGACCAGGTAGACCCCAATCTTCACAAGGGACAAGAAACCTCGGACTCGGGGCCTTTGAAAGTAGTCATTGTGGACACGAGACAGACATCGTGACAATCTCCCTGAGAACTCCCGACGAGCCTGTCTCAACAAAAAGTGGCACAGCCAAATGGCCACCCCACCAAATTTCGCTTTTACCACCAACACGCCATTTCTTCATTATATCGTCGCCCTAGTAATTTCTACTATAGAGAACATAATGGAGAAACATTCTGTTATTATCTAGAACTCTGTTACACCTCCGTCACGTTTCGCTAGACTATCCATTCGCTTGACCATGCTATCAATATACTTGTTTATCGTCTCGATTGAGATGCCGTTCCAAGTATCAATGATGGCCTGAACGAGGGTATCGTCGTCGAAATGATCGATAGCCTTAATCCTTTGCTTCTGCGCTCGCCAGATATTCTCGATTGGCGCAAGATCTAGTGATCCAGAGGCATTGAAGAAGTATTTAAGACCTATTTGCTCCTTAAATCGCCTCACAGACGATTGCTCGCTTACTCCGTGAGCAGAATCTTTATCCTCCTCAAGAATAAATTTATCACCGCGATCAATCCATATTTTGATCTCATTAAGAATCTTGTCGATATAAACAGCGCTAGTCATTTTGCCATTTGACGAATTGGTCTCATAAAAGATCAATTTTGACTTGAAGTTGTAGCCAATTGCCGCCCAAACGTGATATCGCTTTTCATTCTTATATTTCGCTATTTTTTCGTTGAAGCTATGTTGAATACAATCTTGATGATATCGCTCGCCGCGTTTGCGAATAACCTTTAACTTTCGCTGTGGTCCACGACCAAAATGGCATTCATCTGAAAAGCGAACCGTTCGCCATTGATCAAGAGTCCAATGTCGTCGTTGAGAGAGATATTCGCGTCGTTGTTTAATTAAATTCGCGGAAAGAAAAGGTTTTTGACAGGCAATATATTTATAATAGCCTCGATCGCTAAATGCCTTTCGAATCGTATTTTCATAAGGCTTTTTCCTAGTAGGAAAGATCTCAAGCCAAATTTTAAGATAACCACAGACTCGATGATCAAATCCACCTCTTAGTAGCCAATCTTCAATGATATCGAAGTCGTCATCATTGATTAATGGTTTGCGGCCGCGATTCTCAACGTCGTAAACTGAATTATGATGTCTTCGTGGCTCTTGATTAGGCGCAATATAGCGATAGCCTGTTCGCGGTGTAACTCCGCAGAAACGAAAGATATCTTGCTGACTGATATCGAGACCTTTTCGCTGGCAGAAATCTGTCAATGTTCGCACCTTTTCTTTGATTGGCGTAGGCTTATGAGTCTCTTCTGACTGGTCTCTCTCTTCTTTAGTAGGCGTAATTAGACGTGCGGCGACCATTTTTAATATAATGAGTGAAAAAGAAGTAGAAAGGTCGACAGCGAGGTGGTAGAAGGAAAAGTTGGTAGTGGTGGTGGAAGGGGTTGGTTAGGTGACGTAATTGGCTGTGCCACTTTTTGTTGAGACAGGCTCGCCGAGTACTTGGTGACTCAGACTGAGTGGGCGGCCGTTGACGTCAGACTTGGCGAAGTACCGCCGGCACTAATCATGATTAGCGGTGCTAGCACCATAAAACAGCGATCACACCCGGTCATTTCAACTTGCTTGGCAACCTTGGCACTCACTAGAATTTTGAGAATCTTGCCTCAAACTGCGGATGAAACTTGTCGACCCCGAAGTGTTCGACAACTACACCACCTCGGCCTTGCCTGTTGACATTCCGACTCCAAGTCCCATCAAAATGTCGTCGCGATTCTTTCACGGAGGCGACTCCGACAGCGAAAGCAGTTCTTCGGAGGAGGAAGAACTCTACGGTGATCGCGAGGAGGAAGAGGAAGAAGAAGCGGAAGAATCTGAAGAAGAGGAAGAGGAGTCAGAGGAAGAGTCTTCTGAAGATGAAGGCCGTGGTATGGGCGCCAGCCGCTTCTTGAAGCCTTCAGGACCTGGGGGGGAGGAATCCGAAGAGAGCGAAGATGAAGATCGCGAGAGAGTGGTCAAGAGTGCGAAGGACAAGAGGTTTGAAGAATTAGAAAGCACGATCAGATCAATTGAGAATGCGGAAAAGATCAACGATTGGGCTGTCGTTTCTTCAGGTTCGTTATTTTATTCCTGCCGCTTAATGAAACTGTGCTGATCTGTATACTTAGAATTCGACAAAATGAATCGACAAGTCCTCAAGGTCACTCAGCAAGGCGCCACCCCAAAACTCTACATCAAGATGATTGCCGACCTGGAAGACTTGATCAATGAGACGAACGACAAGCAGAAATCCGGTGCGAAGAAGATGAATCCCATCATGGCAAAAGGTTTCAATGCCATGAAACAAAAGATCCGGAAGAACAACAAAGAATATGCTACCGAGATTGAGAAGTATCGAGCCAACAAGGAGGAGTTCATGGAGTCAGAAGAGGAAGAGCCGTTGGAAGTTGAACAGAGGACTCGCAGGAACAAGGTCCAAAGACTTGATGCTATCGAGGCTGCCATAGATGAAGAAGGCTTTGCGACAGTCGGCAGAGGTGGCAAGGCTCTTGTCTACACACCGGAGAGTATTCTGAAGCATCTCCGCACGATCATCGAGTCAAGAGGAAAGAAGAACACGGATCGATCTGAACAAATCCGTATTATGGAGCGACTGTTGGACGTTGCCAACACACCATATCAGCGGATACGCGTCCTCTTGACCCTGATCTCCACCAGATTCGATGTCACGACATCCTCGGTCCAAGCCTACATGTCGCAAGAGTCATGGCGATCTGCAGAGCGCGAATTTTCAACTCTACTGCAAACACTAGAAGATGAACCTCAGTATATGGTGACTGAGGCAGCCGAAGAATGGGAAGATGATGAGAAACAACCGAACCCCGCCGCGGGCGAGATATTCAAGATCCCGGGCAGCATCGTATCCCTTGTCGAGAGACTGGATGACGAATTGACGCGCTCTCTCCAACAGACCGACCCACACACTGCCGAATACATCGAGAGATTGAGCGACGAACAGCTTTTGTACACCGACATTGTTCGAACACTCATTTACATCGAAACCATCAACAAGAAGTTGGAGAAATCTGAGAACAAGCAAGACAATGTCAACCGCACAACCATCCGACGGCTGGAACACATCTACTTCAAACCCACACAGGTCGTGAAAATCCTCGAAGAGAAGACCTGGGGCGCCATTCCGTCATCCCTAAACTCCGAACTCACGCCACGAGGAAAATTCACCGAAGTCGCTGCACTTGTTCAGACGCTGTGCAACCATCTATTCGAGTACAGCGAGGGTATCATTCGTGCACGTGCCATGCTCTGCGAGATCTACTTCCTGGCCTTACAGGACGACTATTACCGCGCCCGTGATCTCGCACTGATGAGCCACTTGACCGAAAATATCTCCTCCTTCGACGTCTCGACACAGATTCTGTTTAACCGTACCCTAGTACAGATCGGTCTCTGCGCCTTCCGTGCAGGCCTCTGCTACGAAGCTCAAGGGGTCTTACAGGAAATCTGCGGTTCGGGCCGACAGAAGGAACTCCTAGCTCAGGGTGTAATCATGCAACGCTACAATACCGTCACGCCGGAGCAAGAACGCCTTGAGCGGCAGCGTCAACTTCCTTTCCACATGCACATCAACCTGGAGCTGCTCGAATGTGTCTACCTGACCTGCAGCATGTTGCTGGAAATCCCATTGCTAGCACAAACCGGTTCATCGCCGGACGTTCGCAAGCGTGTCATCTCCAAGACATTCCGCCGCATGCTCGAATACACGGAGCGGCAGGTCTTCCAGGGCCCTCCGGAAAATACGCGTGACCATGTCATGCAAGCGGCTAAAGCCCTTGCACAAGGCGACTGGAAGAAATGCCAGGAATTGATCGGCAAAATCGGCATTTGGGATCTCCTCGGCCCCGACAACAAGGAAAAGGTCAAGAAGATGCTCGCGGAACAGATCCAGGAGGAAGGCCTTCGGACTTATTTGTTCACCTACGCTCCGTATTACGACACCTTGTCTATCACGACTCTTTCAGGCATGTTCGAGCTAGACTCCAAGAAAATTGCAGCGGTGGTATCCAAAATGATTTCGCACGAGGAACTCGCTGCCGCCCTCGATCAGGTGAACGATGCTATTGTCTTCCGGAAGGGCGTGGAGCTATCGCGCCTACAAAGCCAGGTCATCACGCTGGGCGAAAAGGCGATGGGTATCTTGGAGTCGAATGAGAAGGTGCTCGAGACGAGAACGGCGGGCATGGTAAACGCATTCTCAGCCCAAGGACAGAGAGGGGCAGGCAGGGGTGGAAGAACCGGAGGAAGGACCGGGTTGCCGGGTCTGCCGAGACAGGGACAGCAGGGAGCACGGAGACCTGGGGGGCAGCAATTCAGTGGAGGAGCGTTGGGAGGGGCAATTAAGGCTTGAGAGTGAAGATTCGACCTCGAAGGTCAGAATGGGTCAAAATCGCGCTGGATATGGATGGGGAGGAGATGTGGTCGTGCGGGACAATCTCAGGAGGCTGGTGAGGCCGTTTATTTGTACGGAGTACTTTCGATCCATTTCTGCTGGGAGGCAATTCCAGTGATTATTTGACTGCCGATGACGACGACGGAAAAGATCCCAGCCGACATGGAGGGTGATTAGGTGCATGCAGCCATGCTGCTCGATAACGAACAGCTTCAGCAATCAACTAGGAATGACATGCTGCATATTTGCATCGATAGCCCTGTATGTATGTAACAAGTATGTACGTCCATGTCCGGAACGGGACGGGGAGGGGGGTACAGTAATATGCGCAGAGCCTGAAGATTCGGTATGGTGCCGAGTATGGTCGTCTAACAAGCACCGAGTAGGTTTCAGCATAATGCGGTTCGAACTTTGGGGTGTCTTCTGCTCAAATCCAGCCATTTCCTCAACTACGTATTGTGACCTAGCTTCCTCTGTGCTTCTCCCTGTCTGCCTTTGCTTTGCATCACTAGGCATTCTCAGGAAACATGAGTCTCTCCAATTCAAATTCCGTACCTGCGGGGAGCGGCTCGCCGAAGCCTTCTCCTCTTCCTCACCCTCCAATGTGGAGGATGGTCCTATAGTATAACTATGTACAGGGCACGCGTGGGCGCGGTCGCGCTTTGATGAGCACAGGGTGAAATGCCAAAAGAAAGAAGAAAAACGAAGCAAACCATATATATCTATAAACACATTACGGCGTGTATATGCATGCATAACAACTAAACATTTCTCTATGTCACTTTTGGTTTTTCCGCTAGCCCGGCCGGGTTAAGCCTTGGATCCTCCTTTACGAAAAGGAGTTCGCCTCTGTAGATTTTTTGCAAGGTGTAGGCGGCGTTGACGAAGAAGACGAGTATCAAAAAGATGACCTGGACGACGGTGACGACTTTGAAGAACGCAGAGTCCAGTTCGGTGCCCAGGAGCAGGGTCGCCGTCGTGAGGGTGCCCGTTGGGAAGATGATGGCGTTCCACGTCGGCGCCCAGGTGAGCTCGCCGTTGAGGATACGATGGAACATGGCAATGATGGCGAAGCCCAGGAACACTGCGCCGAGGCCGGTCATCAGGAGTGCTAGGAATATGCAAGTCACCTGGAGCGAACCCGCTGCTGCCTCTGTCAGGAACACGCCCCGGTCGTAACCCCGGAACTGGCTGTGAGTGCTGGCCGCTGACCCCAGCAATTGTAGGGCTGCGGCCGACTGGCCCATGGGACCCACGAGGATGAATAGAGTGGCTGTCATGGGCGGCGCCGGCCAGCCCTTTGCAAGGAGCTGATGAAGCAGATACGTGTACAGAATCATGCCCAGGAAGATTCCCACCCCGAGCGCACACATGGACATGACGATGACTGGAACGGCAAGCCCTGGAGACACACTGTGGGCGAAGGACGAGAAGACGCCGCCGACGGCTGCCAGTGTGGCCACTCCGACGGCGGGGATGATGATGAGGGTCGGGAGCTGGCGATCCAGTATGGTGTGTTGGTGGATCAGATTGGAGAAGACGAAGAACAACATGCCAACGCTCCAGGTGGCGGCGATCCACCACATGACACATGCGACGACGGTGAATGCATGGCCTCCCCATGGCGCCTCACTCACGGTGAGGGTGACGAACGACACCAGCGTCATGAAGGCGATCGACCAGCACGGGAACAGTAATAGGTCCATCACGTTGTCGACGAGTTCCTGGTAGGCTTGCCGCCGGAACACGACAAAGTGTAGAATGTATATGGCCGAGAAGACGACGTAGAGGACCAGGTCAGTGGTAAACGCAATCGTCGAGAGCACATGCAGACCTGGGAACTGGTAGGGCAGCTGATGCAGGAGAGTCCCGATCACGCCGGCATTCATACACCAAGTGAACCTGTTGATGATTTGGTCAGATTGTAAAAGAAACTGGTGGTGTAGCTGGAGGAAGGACGCACCATATTGGGCCGAAGTCTTGGACCAAAGCACGGAAAGCAGATCGATTCACGGGTCCCTTGTAGATCAAGCCGGGGATTTGCTCCTCGTCGTCGGAGTTGGCGCTGGTGGGCTGGGGCTGGTTGCTGTTGCTGTTGCTGTTGCTGTTGCTGTTGCTGTTGCTGTTGCTGTTGCTGTTGCTGTTGCTGTTGCTGTTGCTGTTGCTGTTGCTGTTGC
>NW_006912959.1:275641-285670 GCF_000585535.1 Cladophialophora psammophila CBS 110553
TGCTGTTGCTGTTGCTGTTGCTGTTGCTGTTGCTGTTGCTGTTGCTGTTGCTGTTGCTGTTGCTGTTGCTGTTGCTGTTGCTGTTGCTGTTGCTGCTGCTGTCTTTGATGATGTCCTTGGGCCCCATTTCTTCGCGTGTCTCGTTTTCCTCAAGATGGTTCCGGATCTGGCGAGCTGAGTGTGCCCCAATGCCATCGCCAGAAGCTTTTTATCCTGGATCTTGTTGATTTCGGACTGGAGACCCGGTTTAGTCAGGTTGGCTGCCGGGTACAACGCCGGCCGGGCACTCGCCGCTTCAGCAACAGCGAGTCTTGAGGCAGCAACAACATATTGATCCCCTCATAGGGACACAGCACCAGCACGGCTCGTTCAGCTTACCTAATGACGATGGCTGGAGATGCCGGAAGAAATGGAATTGGGTACATTGGCCTATTTGCGATTAGACATTATGTGACATTGGGGGATGCGTGGTGTCTCTCCAATGAGGAAATATTAGGAAAAGGGGAAAGTGAAGAGGCTTGGCGGTGCCCAGTGGCCCCTACTGCCCCTATTAGGTATTACCACTAACTGCCCCTATTCTCATTACACTCACGCCTTGCCACTCTCACCGACTGTCAACCTCAACCATGATGACTAACTACAGGTAAGCTGGGAGAGCACATCTCCTCGGGCTCTTCTCTTCATTATTACAAAGGAGGTACTGGGTACCTCGTACAAAACACCAGAAAACACCAACATCACCTGTGCCACGCCACGGCCACGTGGGTCCGAGCCACTTTTGTGTGTTGTCTGTGTTTGCCAAGCTGGTCGCCTCCACCGTCTTCCGACCCCGACTGTTTCAGAGCTTCTCAAGCTGATACCGTTTGGTGTGTCTTCCTCAGTGTTGACGTATGAGCCAAGGCCGTTCCAGACTCACCCGCTCCCTGCGGTGCCTGTCGTTTCAATCGCAGTGGAGAACTCGTCGCCGTCGATGGCAAAACAAGACTTGTTCGTTCCAAATCTGTGACTGTCAGGGCCTCCTCTCGTACGGGGCTGGACTACGAGGTATGCACAGTCTGCATCATCAGCTGTCTGGGCGTTCGTTGTATTGCTGAAATCGGTAAGCTACGAAAGGGGAATTTCATAGACGACTTGACTTCTCTCGTCTTTCTCGTTTTCTACCTCTTCGTGTTGTCGCTGGTCGATTCAGTCCCTTGGCCCTGAAGTGCTTGTTGCTTGTTCGGGTGTTTGTCGAAGGTTGAAGCTGAGGCTGGTTCCTCTGCCAAGTTCATTTCGTGCTCGTCTCTGCATTTCATCGATGCTCGTTTCCGTTACTTTGTCTTGGGTGCAAATACTTGAAGAGTCTTTGGACGGCCGACGCCAGGCAAGATGCTCCCCAACAAACTCAAGGGACGCCTTGACAGGTCCCAGATTGCTCCGATGATGGCAGAACGAAGCGAGGATTCACACGGTTTCCAGAAACCAAAAGTCGTGCAGAGGCAAGGTGAGATGCCACCAACGATCCCATGTCTACCATCATCACCAGCCCCAAATGCAATCGATGCTGCCCTGACCCTAAGCTCCCCCATCGCCATGGCTTCTCGCCTTCAAAGCTAAGAACTGAATCAGGCCTACCTCAGAATAACTTCCTTCCTGAGGATCAGACGTCTAGTGGTGATGATAGCCAGGATGAGAACGACGGAGAGGGAGACGGCAATCCTCCAAACCCCTTCGAGCCGGTGACAACTACGGCACCCCAAGATCAGCGATCTATAACTGCGCAGTCAATGACGACCGATAACCCATTCATACCCTCTCCAACCACAGGCCAGGCTGGCACGTCTACTTCTGCCTCATCTTACCCGCCCACTTCGACAGAAACAGCCACGACCACCTCTCAAGGGCTTCTTTCCACCGGCTCGACATTTTCCAGTTCCTTTGCTACGAGTTCAACTTCACTGGTGCCACTTGCCAGTGACAGTACCGAGTCGGCCGCAGCATCGACCACGGAAATTTCTGCCAATGAGACTGTCAGCGCCTCGAGTCATCCCATAGCTAAAGCTGCAATCATAGTCCCGTCCCTGTTGGGGGCTGTGGCCGCTGTTGTGGCTGTCTACCTTCTCTTTCGTTATTGCAACCCGCTCAAGGCCAGATGGGCGATTTACCGCGCACGACAAGGCCAGAGGCTACCTGGAGAGGAAGAAGATGGAATGGCATCGAAAGCAGCTCCGCAAATGTCTGAAGCGTATGCCACGCGGGCCAAAGAGGCGCGACCTGCTTCAACCGTGGTCACGACAGCACCATCGGTCACCAGAGGCACAGCTATCGCTCTACCTATCACGACTACACGCGCGCCTCCACCAGTTCTGGTCCGCAGTGGTTCGAAGAATAACCCTCCCAACGGCGCAGCTTCTGACCACCTTCAACGATCTCAAAGTACTCGCAGTAGACGAAGCCTCCACGACAGTACTGCAGCTCCACCCGCGTACACTTCAGGCGGCTCTGGAACATATCTTTCCCAGTTCAACGTGGAGGAGGAGTACGCGGGCTCTCGAAGCGTGGACGGTCAATTCAGACATCCCAACGGTCTGGCGAACAATCCTCCGACTCCTGTGGCGCGCAACGCACCTGCCTTAGCAGAAAGAGACGAAGCCATGAGCACCGTGCCCAACCTTCCTTCTCCCAGAAGCCTGACGATCTCGGGCCTCGGCATGATGGACTTCCCTCTGCCACCGACTACACCGTCGACGGCGCATTTCTCCACTCCAACTCCCCCCGAATCGAACTTTAACTCTCCACGGCGACTTCGCAAATCCATCACCCCCTCCGAGAGCATCTCCAACGTCCCCGACTCGCCCTTCCCGTTCTCGCCCGCGCTCATGCCCCCGGTACCGTTGTTAAATTCGCGCTGGAGCCGCAACTCGTCGAGCGTGAACGGGCGGATGATGGCCCCTGAGGAGGAGAGAGGCACGAGCCAGCTGCGACACAGCGCAGGCCCGGGTCTAGTGGACATGACGATATTGCCGCCGCTACCGCGTTCCCCGTCTCCAAAGAGATCTAGGTCATCAATGGTATCTCCCCCATCTTAGGGGCGTCACGGACCTCGAGAGTCACTCGCTTTTTATGACACAGGTATGTATGGTACCGCTCAGCGAGAGACAAACTACAGACACATGTTTGAGAAATGACAAAAACAGGAGGATGTGTGTGTATATGTGTGTATGTCTCATGTAAAAGTACGAGTGTGTATGTGTTTCAAAGCATCCGACAGTGTCACGACCGTCCTAGCGACTACAGAATTATACAGAAACGGAATAGAAGAATAGACTATGTACTCGGTACTGCACTGTGGAAACAGAATGTGCTCTGTGCCTAACCGATCTCTAATGCACGACTAAGAATCGCAAGAATAAGTACATCAACCCGGCGACAAACCTACTCAGGTCCGTGATAGTCGACACCCTAGGCGGCCTTGTCAGTGAGGGTACATAGGCACGCCTACTCGGTATGTAGGAAGTGACCAGCACCAGCTTCCCTGCACCGCCCAGCACTAGTCCAATTACTCGTACGGAGTCCGGTACCTACCTGAGTGTTCGGTACTTTAGGTAGTGAAGGTAGTTTTGAACGAAAAACCCATCGCCCACTCTTGCCAGCGAACGGCGCCGCTCGCCGAGTTGCTCACGCTTGGCTCACCTTTTGACTCCCTGATATTCCCTGAGCGCTCTCGTAGTCGGCCCGAACATTTGGTCGCTCCTCTTGCTGTTGATTTTTCGCGGCACTAATGCTAGGAAGTTGCCCCGGGAAATATAGCAAACATAGCCTCGCTGTGGAGTCGCTTCGATATCAGCCTTTGCCGCTTTGTCTCTCCTACAAAGGGAGTGTAACTGTCTAGGGGGTAATGAGGGTGCATGTATTGTAACAAGGCAAAGTGGCTGTGCTGTGCTGGGCTGGTGGGAGAGCAGGGAGGGAAGTTGTCTAGTCACATGTCAACCCAAAATGGGCTGGCAGGGGGAGTGCGGAACGGTTTACAGTGCTGGCAGTGTGCCATTCGTTTACAGTTAAACAGAGTATCATGAATCCCATGGTTTTTTGATGCCGTCTACCTATTCCTGAGTGTTTTTATCAGTCCTGTCTCAGCTCCCAATACCACCGCCGTACTAGGCGCTCGTTGCCCTAGCCGCTGCCTCTCTGGGTGGTGTTGGTGGTGGTGTTGCCCTGTCAGCGTCAACCAGAAACGCGTTCTCGTTTCCCGACCCGCTGGACAGACCTCTGTAGGTTGTTGCACGTGCACGCCGAACCCTGAAGTGCTCTGTTACACCACTATCTCCTAACGGCCTACGCGCTGGGAGCCAGTTCAAGTAAGCTGCAGGATGCCTTTGACACCAACGCTCACTACCAGCGCCCACTGGCGACGGCCGATGGATAACGAGTTCAAAAGCTCTACGACGATGACTATTTTCTCTCGTTGATGAGCAAGGAGGACTATTATGCCGATTATCTCGAGTTTTTCACGCGCAAGTTTCACGAGGACGGCTGGCAGGCGGTGGTGCATCGTTATATGTTCTCGAGGACAAAATTGGCGGATGAGATGCTGGTGAGACTTTTTGCTGGTATGTTTACTCTGATAGTCTCATACATTGAGCGCCTTTGACTAATTTCAGTTCTCAATGGCAAGAAGGCGGTCGACATCAGGTTAACCAAAGACGAAATGAAGGAGATTTGGGACATTTTGGAGGCGAACCCCATCAAGGGCGATCGGTATCCGCCGCATATTCAGGCGTTCAGTCAGTACTAGTCTCCTGAATATTAGGTGTAGCTATTAGATACATCTAGTCTGATCAGATGCACAAGTGCTCTAGAAGAGCAAAATTACACAGATTGTTGCATCGCATTCGGAGTGCATGAGGATGTATTTTCCGAGCAAGTCAAGACATCTCATAATTATATGACTATATCAGATCGGGTGTTGTATAGTCAAAGGGAGAGATGACCGAATTACCGTTTACGGTTAGATTGATTAATTTCCGTTCATCAGACATCAGACTTGGACTTATTTTTTCCTGTCTTTTCTTTCAAGCGCCCGTGTCTAGCTCATCCGTATCAGTCCTTGTTATCTATACGCTTCAGCAAAACTCCTTTCAAATACACTTTTCAATACTTCGACCGTTCGAGCAGAAAAAGTAAACTTCTTCAACACCGTCTAAAGCCCTTAAGGGCCGCCATACTACTATTATCAGTCTTAATCTCTTTACCTCGGATCGATCCCAAAAGAGATTACGAGAAAACCCATTCATTCAGCAGTCATGACCTCGTCCCTCCCGGAATTCCTCGTCATCATCCCGGACTTCGCCAATGTCTCTCCAGAAACCCGCGCCGAAGCTCGCCCCATCCACTTACGTGAAGTCCAGCCCTTGGTTGATGCTAAGGTCGTCGTTAAGGGTGGAGCTCTGCTGTCCCCAATCTCTCAACCCGGTGAGGCCCCAGCAGTCAATGGGAGCGTGATGATAGTGCAGATAGAGAACGCGGATGCCGTGCGACAGAGACTGGAAAATGACGTTTATCATAAGAAAGCCATTTGGGACCTGGATAAGGCACAGATCATCTTGATCAAGTGTGGCTTTCGAACACCCTTGTGATGACACACTTTCAATGAGATCCGAACTTCCGTTGTATCAAGTCGCTACACTGACCGACCATGGTTATACTAGTCGCTTATCATCAAAGAGAGTAGCAGTGCCCAAAAGATACTGGCGAGTCTTGTTTTTTTCACTGTGGTCTGGATCTTCAACATGTCCATTTGTTTCTCCTTATGTATATTTCTGGTATATCTGAGCGTCCAAGATATGGCGCCGATGTATCCAGATGCCGCGGCGACCCTAGAGTGGCTGCTTTGCCGGTTAATATCAGTCCTATGTTATGAATCGCTCCACACGTGGTGTGTCACGGGACCACGGTTTTGATGGTAGTGGAGGAAAGAGCAGAGGTATGGGAGCAATGCAGAGCGAGTCGACGCACTGATCGAGAGCAAAACTAATCACGGCCCAAACGTGGGGGTATGATTGAGAACGAAATCAACGACAAAGTAAAGCTATGAAATGACCGTGATTATATTATATAGGCGTCATCGTTTCTGCCGGTTGGTGGCTGCAGAACTGAAAGAGACGGAGAGCCATATTTGAAAATGCGGGCCTTGTGCCAGGCAATCTCTTCGATTGTAGGCCCAGGTGTGGTCACATGGTCTATGCCCCAGGGAGGTGATTCCACAGACCAAGGGCCTTGAGATGATGTCTGTTGAATCGTACTCGCCTCCGATACCAGCTTCAAATATAGCAATGTCAACCTGCTCCTGAGTGAAGATATAGATAGAGAGCAGAGTCGAAAAGGGGAAATATCCCAGCCAACAGGGAGACTCTCTATCAAATGTGTCACGTCTGTGAAATACGCCAAGACGCTAGTAACTATGGCTATAAAAGCAGCCTCCCCGACCAGATAGATTTAGGATAGTTCAATACACTTTTACGCTTCATTTCACACGTCCGTAGAGATTATCCCGGACCTCAAAAAAAAATCCCGTGCAGAGCTTTCCTTTGAAATCGGTCGTCCATTGATTCTGATCTTCCCTCGCGCATATACAGAATGAGTTGAGGTATATAGACCGATTTTCCCAGGTATTCCTATTGACTTCCGATATTGATTCAACACGGAAACCACGAACATGCATGTAGAACCTTTTCCTTTTGTTCCAGCGACGTGAATTGTCTTTAGCGTTGTAAAATCACACCCCTTTAAATTCTATTAGACTGGCAGTCCAATACTGTGGTTGTCTTATCACCTACCACGCGTTCCAAACAAGCTTCCACCTTATCAAGGGCTCTCCGTCGCTGTGATAGAGCTTGAAACACAGGCCGGGCCCTTGACGCAGTTTCTTGAGGGTATTCGCGTCTGATTGTAACGTATTGGCAAGTGAGATCGCATGCTGTTGGTTCTTAGAGGACTTTCGAATATAAACTTCTCCAAGGCCTCACGCGGTAAGACATCATGCTGTTGTTGGGCTGAAAGTGCCGGCTACCAAGACGCTGCATCCCGTACATTTACGATGCAAAGCTTCACAAGATTTCTCCGCAAGGAGGGGTGCTGTTGACAGGGTCGCGAGATCGCCACTGTGGCAAACCACCTGAGACGTTAAGTACTATCTTACCAATGACGCCACTTACCCTAACACCGTTGTTCTCTGCGATAGCATGACGAAGGAATAGGAGGTTTCAGGAAAGGCCTTGAGATCACAGCCCAAAGTGTACATAAACAGGCAGAGTCTCTCTGAGTAAGCAGAGAGACAAGACACAATCAATCAGGTAGAACCACTCCTGTTCTGTGTACAACAGATTAGCTCGAGCTGTGTTACTCGTAGCCATGGGAGGCGGCGATAGCGGCAGTCCTGTATAGGTATAGTGTCACGAGCCCACCGTTGTCCCCAAGTACTCTACGCCCTCCACCCGAATCGGGTGAACGGTATAGAAAGAAAAGAAAAGAATAAGGCAAAGGACGGTTAAGGCACAAGGCTATCGGTTAACGCTGCCTTACCCTTTTCACGTGACAGAAAGAGAGGAAGCTATAAGAGTCTCCTCTCACCTGAATCGGCTGAGAGAGAACTCTTCCTTTTTCTTAAGCGTTGAGTCGTTGTTAATAGGGCTACGTGAATAGAATAAAATATTTAGCTACTTTAATTTCTTTATATCTACTACGTTGCGTAGGTCTCTAATAATTCTTAATACTTATCTATTACGTAGTGGTATTGTTGAGTTAGTAGTAGCTATATGCGATTCTAGAGAGACCCCTAAAAACTATTCTTACTAGAATAAGTTTCTATCTAAATTAGGTAAGAATGAACCCCTCATCGCCCCGAGATAATAAGGCGCCCGAGGTCTCGTCGGGAACTGTCGATGAAGACTCTACGATTACTACGGGCTCTATAGACCCGCGACACTTTATTTTTACGCCTACGAACGTAAGTGACCTCGAAGAAATAAATAATGAATAATTATAGACCGAATTATCTAGACTTAAAAGAGAAAGAATACGGCGAGAATAAATAGATCGAATCTATTACCTACGGAGAGGGAGTATATTAGATATAGCCTTAAAGGCCCGCGAGCAGAACGTAGAATGAACTAAAAAGAAAGCTTAACCGAATAAGGCAGCCTCGGGAAGCAAGGCTAAAAGAAGTCACGTAATGTCCAGGATAGAAAAGAAGTAGCCTGTTGATATGTTGGACTAGAATATACCAATATACCAATATACCGACTCACATTACTCCATACGGAAAGCCCATACAAGTATATAGCTACGCTCATTTCCCCTAGATAGCTTATACTCTCTTCGTAGTTAACTTATATTAACTATTAAACTTATAGTTCTTAGTGACAAAGTGACTCCTCATACCTTACGTTTTTCCCAATTAGTTCATACTATTAGAATTGTTACTAGAAACCCTAACTCAGTTAGACCCCGGTAGGAACCTTAATACTTTAGCTATCACCCTTATTATGGAGAACGACCCCTATAAGTAGCTAAGAAAGACCCGACCGACTCATCTCGCCCATTGACGAACTAGCACGACGCACAGCACGACTATCCCTTAACGACACTATATCTACTACTACTAGTACCCCGAGATTAACACTAAGCACCTTAAGGACGGTAATAACTACCGCCGCGCTAGTACCAGTAATTAAGAGAAAGATTAGTAATTCATCTAAGCCTTTTAACGGCGTAGAATCTAAACTTATACTCTTTATCTACTACACGGATTTATATATTCTAATGAATCTTACTAACTTTTAAAATAACTTATAGAAAATACTCTTTATAGAAAGTTACTTCGAAGATAATACCGAGACTTAGCTTAGACTCTTCGTTAAGAACTATATTAAGAACGAAGCGAATAATAAAGAGAACGAGATTATTAGTCTCTTCGCTACGTTTACGGAATTTAAGAAAATAATAAAATTAATATTCGGGGCGAAAGATAAAGAAAAGAAAGCTTAAAAGAAAATAGTGAGTCTCCGATAAATTAGATTTATTTAAGAATATATAATTAAGTTTAGAACGCTAAATACGAAGCTTAGCTAATAAGATAATATTATTATCTCTATCTTTCGAGAGAAATTAAAGTCGAAAATTAAGTAGAAACTTCGATATTTAGAGAAGAAACTACTAAAGAAATAAATAGCTACGACTATTAAGAAAGATAACGATATTAAAGAATATCATTAATATAAGCGCTCTAATATCACTCGAAAAATCTATACGATAAGAACTTAACGAGCTAATATCTAGAAAAGGCGCGAACTCTATTACGAACTATAATCTATAGATCTAGACTAAGCGTAAAAAAGACGTAATAACGATAGAGGAAATGGAAAAGAGAAAACCGATCTTAGAAAAGAAAAAGAAACGGCTTATTATAGTTACGGTAAGCTAGGTCATTACGCGAAAGACTATAAAGATAAGAAAAAGTAGGTTATAGCTATCGAAAAGAAATCTAAAACTAAGGAAATAGCGACGACTATTTCTAAAGTTAATATAATAGAAGAGAGAATAGTAATAGTCGGAGAAAGTATCGACAGTGGAAAAGCGATATTAATAGCGATTATATCTACACGTATATATATCCGAACTAAATACTAAGTAAGAAGAATATATTTAGACCCCTACTATACTTTAACACTACTAAAATATAGCTATACTATATACGAACTAGGGAATCTCCCTTCTAAAATCGAAATAATCTTTAATATAAGAGTCTACTAAAACGATGAATACCTATAGAAAAGAAGTTACCCGAACTTTATTTATACTTATTAAGAAGACGACCCGAATATCTTAAACATTTATATATCGAAAGTAGATTCGGAAGTACTAAGAGAATATAATATAATGTTGGACACAGCCTTGAAGGAGACCGGTCACGAGCCGCACGAGCACGACTCATCACACTCGTTGGGCACGTGGGGGGATCCATAGGAGAACAAGGCTGAGTCACGTGGTATG
>NW_006912960.1:0-507 GCF_000585535.1 Cladophialophora psammophila CBS 110553
TATTATTTTTTATCGTTTATTAAAGAAAGATACTAAATAATAATAAATATAAGTAGAAGATAATACTATAAACGTATTAAAGATTACGCTAACTATCGCGCCTATATTAATAAGTATTAACTATAAGAATAACGTAGAATTAATTATTCTTACTTTCGATACTAATTTACTAAGTTAAGAAGTAATATTAATATAGTATAAATATAATTCTTAAAAACGTAGATATTCTATACGTTATAAAAGTAATTTATATATAAAAGTAGAGATTAAATATAACGCGAAAAAAAGAGAATATCGTACTTTACTAAAGATATTAAAAAAATTTAAATTCTAATTATACTATAATAAGATAAGATAGCTATATTATAATAAGCCGTACTAAGCTAGTAGAGCGGTAGTAAAAAGGAAAAGTTATCTAGTTATATATTAAATCTAAATTGTTCAAAGGACTTAGAGAACTATCTAATGTATAGATAGTAAGGCTCATATAGATCGTAAACCTTATAG
>NW_006912960.1:1407-18845 GCF_000585535.1 Cladophialophora psammophila CBS 110553
CCCTTAAAATGTTGATTTCAAATCAACATTAGTAAGCACGACTAATCATTTAATAAAGTGCGGAATTAATATCGCACTAGTCACGTGATTTCATAGACCCTAGGTCTAAATACGAACTTAAACTTCGTATTTAATCACGTGACTAAAGGTTTAATATAAACCTTTAGAGGGCGATATTCCACAAGATTAAAGAAGAGCGAAGTGAATATATCGATAATCGAAATAATTCCGGAAAATTAAATAATAAAGTCGTTAAAACTTAAACTAAATATTTATCTCGAAGAGCTCCGACTACTTATATAACTCCGTTAATTTAAATATTAAGCGAAGCTAAAGAGAGTAATTAAGAACGACTTCGAACTAACTTTATTATCGAGCTCTCTCTTTCTTCTAAAAGAATTAGTAAAGAAAGAGATTTTCGAGAGTCTCGCGAACTAAGACGTAAACGAAGAGAATAATTTAAAAAGAACTCACTAAGTAAATAGAGACGACTTTACTTATATAAGATAAAAAGAGAGACGAGCTCTCTATAACTATTCTTATATTCGCTTGCCTTTTATTAAGTCTATTACTAAAGTTTTAAATTAATTAAGTTATTATTTAAAGTAAATTCAATATTTACGGTTAATACTACTATAATAGAGAGAACGATATAGTAACACCGATAACTCTATTATAGTTTCTTTTATATTTTAATTTATTTAGTTTAATTTCTATAAAGTAAGTATTATTAACTATTTACGCTCGCTTATTTACTTTTAAAATAGCTCTTAAAATATATAGATAATAAATAAAATAAAGATAAGAATTATAGAGAAAATAGCTTATAATGTTTTAATAGTTTTTAATATAAATTAATTTATTTAGTTATATATTAAATTTAAAAATAATTTCGCTAAGAGGCTAATAAACTAGTGTAAACTTAAAAAGATACTTAGTAATAGTCTTTCGATCCGTACGTTACGGCGAAGTATAGATATTACGACGCGTAAATCGAGATTTATAGTATAAATAAATATAATAATAAAATATAGTAACGATAGCGATATAAAGTAATTTATTTACGGAAACTACGAATAAGCGAGCTAATTAATTAATTAAAGAGAAGAAAGTACTATCTAGATTATAAATAATACTAAAGATAAGTAAGAAGTCGAGTAAATAAATATTAAGACGTCGCTACCGCGATCACCGAAGTATTTCTTACTTAGTTCGTAGATAATACTTTATAAGTAAAAGAATAGATAAGAAGAAACTAAAACTAACGTAAATATATAATAGTAATATTAGTATATAACGAAGTTCGTTATCTAACGAGTAGTGAGATTAATAAACGACTAAGTTAACTCTCGACTATTTCTACTATCTCTTCTCTCTCGTCTTTACTTTATTTCGTTAAGTAATTACTTAATTCTCTTTATTTCTAACGAATACTTAAAGAATATTTTCATTAATCTTAAAAAATGGCGCTATATTATTTTATAGCTTTATTTAGTATATTTTTCATTAAGAAAATCGAGCTTTAATTATTTATAAATAGTTTTAAGTAATATAAGTAATTAAGATACTCCGCGAAGATCTCGTCGTATATAAGGACTTACGTTTAATTTCACACTAATAATATTATAATAGTAAGTTTCGTAAACGCCTTAATATATTACTTCGTTACTAAATTCGTTTATACTAACGCTCTTAAATTAGTAGTAGTAAGTGACGATTCGAAGATAAAATATTATTAATATTAGTCTATAGATAATCTAAGCTCCCTTATAAAGATTTAATATAATAGTCGAAATGTAATTTATTTATAGTTTTAGAGACATTACTCTTAGTACGGCTATAGTATTAAATATTTAAATATCGTATTCTTATTATTTCTCAATTTAAAAACTATGACGGAAAATACTAATATTATACCGTAAAGAAGAAATCGACGTAACTAAATAAGTTAAATAAGCCATCTAAATAGTCGAAAGAATATAATAGTTAAGTGAAAAGTTCGTACTAAAAATCGCTAATTATATTAAAGGCGATTTAGAATTAGAGATAGTATTTAAAAATAAAATAATTAAGAATAAGAAGACTAAAAGATTTTAAGTATTAATTAAAGAAGCGATTAATAACCGAAATAAGTATAACGAAATTAAGAGAAGATTCATTAAAGATGTTAATTATACTAAAAGTTAGAATATAGCTCTATTTCTAAAGAATACGAGCGGTAGAGATACGATTAATCGAAAGTTTAAATAATGAATAATCGAAGATTTTTAAGAAGATATTATAATATAGTAGTTAGATAATATAGCGTATATATTAAAGAAGCTTTAGTATATAAAAATAACGTCTAAGCTACGAGACGAAATATTTATAAATATATTACGTCGAATTAATTATTAAATAATAAAGCGATTAGCCGGTCTTACGAATATAAAGTTTTCTTAGCTAATATCGTAACGAATCGATATCTTTACGATATAGTCGAACCTAGACGATTTTAAAAACTTTATAAATAATTATGAGTATTTATAAGTTATAGCTACGCGTTTAGAATATTATCTTTAATTAAAGAATAAGTTATATTAGCTAAATAATATAAAGTTACTAAATATATATAATTTAATTCTCACCGAGAGTCTTCTAGAAGTACTAATTAATTAAATTAATTAAATCGAATAGAATCTTATTATAAAAAAGAAACTAACTATAAAATCGTTTACTAAGAAATTTATAGAGAAGAGATTTAATAAGATATTAACGAAAGATAAGATCGAGAATTAATTAAAGAACTTCTAAGAATAAGCGATAAAATCTTCGTCTTTATCGACCGTATTTAAGAAATAGTCGAAAGAAGAGTAGAGATATTAAAAGCGAAATATTCTAGATTACTTTAAGAATAAGTCTATAATAAAAAAGCTTACTAAAATTAAAGAAAGAGAAGTCGTAATTAAGAAAGCGACTAAAAAGTAATTAAAAATTTAAAATAAATATATTAAAATAGTGATTTAGCTTAGAAAGAGATCGCGATTAATATCGTTAATTCTAAGAATATCTTTAAAGATAAAAGTAAGAGCTTCTAAGCGAATATACTTCTCATTCATTAAATAAGCGTTTACAAAAGCTAAAGAAACTATTACTAATAGTAAATATCTTCGTAAAGAGTTTTAACAGTTATCTTCGCTCTTTAATATAAGACTATATAAATAAAATCTATTAAGAAATTCTTCTAATATAGAAAGACTAATATAGAAGATTATTATAAACTAGTCTAAGAAAGTTAAGTATAATATAAATAAAGATATTTTAACGAAACGATAAGCGAATAAAGTAATTTAGTACGGATTTAAAGCTATTATATAAGTATTCTAAAGATTAATCGAAGTATTATCGATTAATATTAGTTCGAGATAATCTTTTTAATATTACGCTGCTCTCGAAGTAATTCGAATTATAGAAAGAGTAAAGACTAAAAAAGAAACATTAGAAATTTAGCGAATTTAAGACGCTTTAAAGAAATTTAAAGAGTATAGTCGCGAAGTAAAGAAACGTCTTCGCGACGAGAATTACTACTTAGAAGAATATATAATCGATAAGAAAGAATTAAAATATCTTTTACTTAGTGCGAATTATAACGATTAATTATCTATAAATTACGTTATTAAAGATATCGCGGCTTACTAAAAGCACTAAATGAAAGATGAATAAAATATAATTTATCTATATAACGTTCGAGAAATATTTATGTTTATAATCTAGCCGCGATCGTAGCGATAAGATAAGTTTATATAGAAGAAGCTAATTCTTTATCGAGAGATTAATTATTAATAATTAATATACGTCGATCTTAATTCTCGAATCGTTTACGCTATAAATTCGATTAGAAAGCGCACGGTAAAAGACTTAATAATTTCGATTATTTTAAAGTATCTTAACTCTTAAGTTCGAGTAAAGCTTAAAGACGATAAATAATTTATATTTTAAAATATTAATATTAATAAATAATTAAATAACTATAATTACGGAATATTTATTATCTTTTAGATTAAAGCTTTTATAGAAAATAATATTAAAGCTATTAAAGAAGTTAAAATCGATACTTCCTATTAAGTTTAACTTATTTAAGATATTTATTAAGCTATTATTAAAAATAAAAAAATACTATTATTATAGTCGTCTCGCGTAGAAACTAGTAAGTAGTAGCTATTAAAGTCTATTATAATAGCTACTCTAAATAAAAGTATTATTAATCTTATTAACTAAGAGAATATAAACTAAATATTATAAACTTATATCGACTTATATAGCGAAGAGAGAATAGATTTAAAATATAATAGTAATGACTCTTAAAATAGAATCTTAACGCGAAGAGTAAACTCTCTCTTTCTTCGCGTTACTTAGTTAGTTAAGAGAGAATTCTAAGAGCGAATTTTAGAACTACTAAGTAATATTAATATAGAAATAGACTCGACTCTAAGATAAAATAATTATTAAAGCGAAATATTAAGAGCGTCTTCGGTGTTCTTATATAAATTAAGTAGATCTATTATATTTATTAGTAATATTTTAGTTCGTATTCTAGACTTAATAAGAGAGAAGAATCTACCTCCGTTACGAGCTTCTTCTTATAGTGCTACGAATCTACCCTCTAGATAATAATAGAGTTAGATAATTCTTAAGTATACTATATACTATTAGACGAGGTCGTTCTATAGATAAGAGAGGAAGAGATATAATAAGATAAGATAGCTATACTATAATAAGTCGTACTAAGCTAATAGAGCGGTGATAGAGAGAAAAAGTTATCTAGTTATATATTAAATCTAAATAGGCTAGTAAAAGAGAATATAGAATAGTTTATAGTGCTAGTAGTATATTATTCATTAGAGATTAAGTAGAGTATTATAAATTCTATGGCTTTTAGCGCCGTTTATCTAATTTCTAAGTATTTTTTATTAGTTCTATTCTATTCGTCGATGCTCCCGCTATACTAAATATTTATAGCCCTAGCCGCTACGTCTCTAGATAGTGTTAGTAGTGTTATCTTATTAGTATTAACTAGAAACGCGTTCTCGATTTTCGATCTACTAAATAGGTCTCTATACGTTATTATACGTATACGCTAAACCCTAAAGTACTCTATTATAATACGATATAATCTTTTTAGTTAAGACTAATATAGTAACTCTCATTACTTAATTAAATCGCTTAGTAATCGATTTATTTAGTGCCTTAATAACGTAGTAACTTACTTAGATTCGACTATTTAATTTCGAAGTTAAATACGTCTCTAAGATTAAGAATATAATAGTAAATACTCTATCTAAACGGCCGGAAACTATAAATAAGACTACTAAAGTAGTATAATGAGAGAAGTTTAAAGTGAGAGATAGCTTTATAATTAGCTAGAGCGTCGACGCTAGACTAAGATTCTTCTTATATAGTTCTCGGGGACTATTATTCATAGAATAATTAATTAAGTTATAAACGAAAGAACTTCCTTTAGTTAAGTGTACGTGCTGTGAAGAGGCTATTTCACCGCCGTACGAGTTAACGTCTATAGCTAGTAGCCTCGCCCTAGTTTAGTAGTGTCACTAATAAGATCTTCGACGAATACTTACGAATAAGTGTCTCTCTACGAGCGATGAGAAAAGATTACGATAAACGACTAAAATAAACTACTTACTAAACTAATAGAACTAAAGAATTATCTACCTATCTATCTAACTAAATCTAGAGAAACTAGTTATATATATAGAATCGCTGCGCAGAGTATACTATTTAGATTACTAACTAAGTAAGTCTATCCCGCTATACGGGGCGATTTACGCTGGCTATTTATAGAGACCGCTACTCGGGGTGCCTTTTAGAATTACTAGCTATATATATTTACTACCACTATATAGAGTAAAGACTAACGACTTAACGACTATTTAGACTACCTAGAAGAACTAAAAGAGAAGTATCTTCTAGAAACGTAAGAATACGTTTAACTCTAAAAACTCCGAACTTAAGAAGCTTAAGAGAAGTCGAAGAACGCGGATCTACTTAAGAAATAATAAAAATAAGCGGTTAAACTAGACTCACTAAAATAAACGAAGTTAGAGCGCTACTAATCGAGAAATAAATCTAAGATTTTAATGAAAATTATTAGTAAAGACGAGAAAGAAGCTCGACGAGAAAGTCGATGAAGAGATAAAGAGAGAAAAAAGAGAAATAACTAAAAATATTAATAAAAATAATAAAAATAATAAAATATTTAGATCTTTTAGTTTCGCTATTAAGATTTATACTATTTCGATTATAAGAGAAGAAATAAAAATAATTTAATATTAGAAAAATATCGTTTATAGAAGAATCGAATAGTAAAGAAAAACTAAAGTCTTCTACGATATTAAGTATTAACTTATAAGATCTATCGACGCCGAATTTAACGATATAATCGTTATACGTCTCTTCTACTATAATATTAATAAGAGAAATATCTTAAAGCTCGAACGAAAGTAATAATCTTCTATACTTTAATAGAAAGAACGCTATCTCTTTTTTTAAGAAGTTTAAAGAGCTATATAAATATAATTAAATTATATTAAGCGAAGAATATATTCGTAGATTTATTCGCTTTATATTTAAAGTAGAGAAAGAACGCTATAAAGAGCTTATTAAATATAATATAATAAATTAGAAAAAGTTTAAAGAGAAGATCTTAAATAAATATAAAGATCGAGACGAAGTATAGCGAATAATAAGTATTTAATATCTTTAGATACTCGCGAAGTATCGACGAAAGAAATCTTAAAGTCTAGAGCTATATCTTCGTTAATTTCGTAAGACTATAACTTACTTAATTAAAATCGAAGTCGAGACTAACTATACTTACTATCGTCTTCTTTTATTTAGATTACTAAAGACTTATATAAATAAGATTCGAAAGAAATAAAATTTAATAAATCGAAAGCCGAAGAATTTAAACTTTTAGAAATACTAAAATTAAATAAAAGAGCTATAGAATATTAATAATAAAAATAAAAAGTTTACGTAAGAAGTACTCAACGAGAAGTTCTAAGAATTAGCGTACGAAAGAAAGACTCGATTCTTAGTCATTCGAAAGAAAGAATCGTAAGAATAATATTATCGTAACGATCGTACGAATAGTAAAACGAAATTCAATAGAAATACTTTATCGTTAGTAAATCGACCTTTTATCTCTAAGAGTAATAATTAATCGGTGAAGAAATTAATCCGTTTAATAAGAGCACTAATACTATCGGTTTAGATATAAGACGCTATTACTTTAGACTTTCTAACTCGACTAATTAAGATATTAAAGAGCGTTCCTTAGAAAGCGATTTAGTTCTCGCGCGATTAGTAATTCTAAAATCGTTTAATTCGGTTCGAAGAGAAGTCGTAGTACTACGGCGAGTAGTTTAGTCGACGAAGTTTAAACTTAAATAATTCTAAAGAAAACTACTTTCTCTATAATTAGTCGGAATACGTACTACGAGATAACTCTTAGTAAGTATACTAGAAAGCTATAGAAGCGTTATATCTTAATTTAGAATATAGAATCGCTCTTAAAAAGTTCCGAGATTAAGATTGTTCTTCACTTATCTTATTAATTTCTACGAGAGAAATAAAGATAGAAAGATTAGAATAGATTACGCGAGAGATTAATAAGAATTCGGAAGTTACGTTCGGATAGTTTTATAGTATACGAGACTCTAATTCTACGTCACTAATAGCGAGATTAAGTATTATTTACGTAGTCGAATCGAGACTTAATTACGCTACTTTAGACGACTTCGAAGATAATTTCCGTATCTCGAATACTATAGGTCTAAAAAGAATTCGTATAAACTAATTCTAGAGTAAAGCTTACGTAGATATCTTAGAAAAGTACTTAGCTTCTTAATAAGACGAATATATATAAGCGAAACACCCTCGGATTAAGACTTATAAACCTTCTATAGAAGGACCGAGACGATATATAACGCGACGGGCGAAATCTAATGAAGAAATCATATATAATAGAATCGTAGATAATTCGTCGAATTCGATTAGCTCGACTAATTAGAGACTAAGAATTTCTCTATATAATATATAAAATAAGCGATTACGTAACTTAACCTTCTAAGATATCGTAATAAAAGATTTATTAGAGCCTTTCTAGCCTCGTTAAATATTATTACGTTCTCGGATTATAAAAGAGACTACGTACGGACTACCTAGATCTAGGCCTCTTCGAAAGATATTATTATAAGATCTAAATAGTACCGGAAAGATCGTAAACTATCTATTAAACTAAGAAGTCTTAATTCGGATAAAGAACTTACTATTAATAAAAGAGATTCGAAATAAATAGTTCTTTCGTAAATATTAGTATTACGACGAAGATAAGTAAGAGCCCGTTCATTAGGGCTATACTCTAAGAGATAGCGACGTAAGACTTATATAAGCGGAAAAAGAACTTACTACTAAAGTCGGTACGATATAAATAAATTTATTAGTGAATCGCCCGATTCGTCTAAGACTATACTATAGTAAGTATCTTTATCTATTTATTAAGATAAGAGATAGATATAAAGACTTCTTACTAAATACTAAAGTCGAGATTAATCTAATAACTCTCGCTTTAGTTAAAAAGATAAGACTATCTTAATATATATAAAAAGCTAAGTTTATCTACGACGTCGTAGACTTTAATAACGACTAAGAAAAGTTTATAGAAATAATTAAAGATTTTATAATTAGTATCGCTAGAATCGAGGTCTTAATAAACGTCTATATAACGAATACTATAGACCTAATATATCGTTTTATTCTAGAAAGATCATTTTAGAAGATAGCTTAAGGATTAGTCTAGAAAAAGAACGAAGATATTTATATTATAGATTTAACGAATAGCTACGTCGATAAGAGAGTATAAATAGTCGTATAGACTACTTCTAACTTCGATAAAGATAGAGATATATCTACGATATTCGAGCTTATATACTTAGCCTCTTTAAAAGACTAAACGAGTATAAGACGATAAAGAAGTCTATACTTACGTTAATAAAAGCTTAGAAGAAATCTAAAACGCTAGCTCTCGACTTTAAGATAGACTAGGGCGATAATCTAATTTCGGTAACGAATTTCTTCGTAATAGGCGACGACGATCTCTAAAAGCTACGATTCTTAGCTAAGTCTTTTAACGTATAGAATGATAAGTAATTCGTAAGATCGTCGAGGCTAGTTAACGACGAAGCCTTAAGATAAGACTTAAAAAATAAATAGCGATATAAACGTCTTAGATCTAAGCGGTCTTTAAAAGCTCGGATTAATACTCTCTATAAGAGAAAGATTAATAAGATAAGATCTATAAATATCGATTAATAGAACGGCTTAATACTTAGAGAATTATCGAACTAAAGAGTAAGAATAATTACGGAAGAAAAAGCTACGTTTAACGAACGATAGTACCGATTCTCTAAATGAATATACTCTAAGCTTATAATCTTTTTTTACGAGGAACGTTTAATATCGAAGCGCCTAAAAAAGCTAATTATCGAATCTAACTTAACACTCCTTAAGAAGAAGATTCTAGTGAAAATTCTATATAACCGGGAAGACGTATTAGTTTAGAATATCGAAGAGATTAGAAGGATTCATTACGATATAGCGCCGCCGTAAATAATCCGAACTATACCGTATATTCTATAATAGACGAAGAGTTTCTTAGTCTCTAAGATACTCGAGTCGATCGTAATTAAGCTAGTTAAGAATAAGATTTAGTCGCGTCTCTTCGAGTTTAGTTATAACTTATATAGAAACTTCTTCTTTCTAATTAAAAAGAAAAAGTCTAAAGAATATCGATTAGTAATTACGGCTTAAAATATTAATTCGATAATAATAAGAAACGCTAACTTACTCTCTTCTTTAAATAACTTTACTAAAGAATGCTTAGAGATATAGATAACTTTCCTTTTAGACTAGCTTTCTAAATACGATTAAATAGAGCTTATAAAGAAAAGCTGAGATCTTATGAGTATTTATATACTCATTAAGTTAGTTCGATGCGTAATATTATCTTAAGAAGCGACTAATTCTATAGCTTAGTTCGTACGCATTACGAATCGTATTTTATACGAATAGATTTCGAAATATATACGATTATTCTTAGATAATATCGCGATAAAAGAACTAAAGATCGATTACGAATAGAAAGAAGTAGTTCTAGAAATACGTTACTTTATATTAGAGTATTTAACGAATCTAAACGAGATACTAATTAATCTCGAAAGAGCCGGCGCGACGATTATAGATTAGAAGCTATAGCTCTATATAAATAGAATCGAGATAGTTAAGTATATCTACGATTAAGATAAACGATATTTTTAAGAATCGAAGACTAATAAAATTTAAAACTAATTTATTTCGACGAATTAACTAGAACTTCGTAGCTTTCTTAGAATCTACGTATATTATCGTATCTAAATCTTTTATTTCGTAATCATTACTAAACCGTTATACGCCTTACTTCGAAAGAATATAGTTTAAATTTAGAAAAGAGCTTAAAATAAAAATATAAGCGTCTTAAAGCTTACTTTATTATCGCCTTCTACTCTAATTAGTTTAGATTATAGTGAGAATAGCGAATAAATTATTCTTAGAGTTAACGTAAGCGATCGCGAATAAGAAGACGTAATTATATAAGTTAACTTAATTATCGGAATACGTTAAGCTATAAAATACGAAAGCGAAGTATAAATAAAAGCCGAGTTAAAATACGATACTCTTAAGAAAGAAGCTCGGAAATTACTAAAAGCTCTTAAGAAGTTTAAAAGATAATTATATACTATACGCTTCATCGTGAAAACTAACGTAATGACTCTCGTTACGTAGCTTAATTAATAATCGATAGATTTACTAAAAGTAGTAATTAATTAATAATTAATCTAAATTTATAAATTCGACTTTAATATATAATATATATTTAATAAGAAAAATATAGTTACGAATACTCTATCTCGTCGTTCTTCGATCGAGAAAGATCTCGAAGAGACGAAGAGAGAAGAAGAGATTAACGATTAAATCGAGATAAGAATATTAATCGTTCGCGAAAATATTCGTTTAATTAAATAGAATACTACTCGCTAAGACTTCGTAATAATGCGATTAGTAGTAGTACGCGCGAGAAATCGATTCGCGAGTCTAATAACACCGCGCGTAGTTTAGCTCTTCGAAGATAAATACTTAAAAGATTCGAAGTAGTTTACGAAGTATCTTTAAGATTAATAACGTTTTTATAAAATAAGTAATAAGAATTTCCGATAATTATAAAAGAATTTAATAAACTTCTTCGTTCGCGGGGATTATTTATTTAGAAAACTAATAGTGAATAGACTAAATAAACGAGTAATTAATAATAATACTAAGAAGAAGAGAATTCTCGAAGTAATATATAATAATATTAAATACTTTAGACGTAAAGTTATATATTAGCGAGTATTCGATCGTTATTTCTAGAAGAGTTAATATCGAAATATTTAGAAATTCGTTAAGATTTACTCTAAATATTAGTTTCGCGAAAGTAGAAGATTATATAACGAGATATTTCTAATATTAGTCGATATATATTAAGAGTAGATTAATATCGATTATACTTTAATATCGATATCTTAGAAGAAAAGATACCTTATAGAAGCTCGAAGTAATATAAGCGACTAGGTTAAATTTAGAGATATTATCTTCGCTAATAATATAATAGTAACGAAGTTTCTATACGAAGAGATTATCTATCGTTATAATCTATTTAGAAGATTAGTGTATAACGGTGAATCTAAGAATAAGAAATAAGTAAAAGAACTTACTAAAAAATATAAAATTAAACGCGTAATTACTTCGATTTATTATTCTTAGATAAATAAATAAGTAAAGATAGAATATAGAGATATTATAAATACTTTTTTAAAGATATATTAAACGAATAAGAGAGATATATAGATATACTATCTTTATATTATTCTTTAGATAGATTAAATAACTATTAAAGTTAATATCGAAATAATATTATACGAGATTAAATTCTTAAATAAACCGATTTTATTAATTAAACTTAAGATTACGATCTAAAATATTATAAATTAAGATAAGATTATCGACACTATAAACTTAATTATTATAAGAGTCTAAGTTCTCAAAAGACGAAATAAAGATTTAAAAGAGATAATAGCTTATCTAAATAGAATACGAAGACTCGGAAAGAAGTATTTCGATAAGTAATATAGCTTATATCCCGGACTCTTTAAAGTAAGTATACTAATTCTTAATTATAATATCGTAGAATTAATAAATATATCTATAGAAAAGAAATTAGTTTTTCAATAGTTTAGGCCGTTTAAAATTATAAAAATAAATTAAGAGAAAAGTACGTATATATTAACGAAGCTTAATAAGACTCGGCTAAGTAGTACTTATACTACTAGTCATCTAAAGAGATTCTATTTAAAATTAGCGAACTTTTTAATCAATATATCTTTATTATTAGAAGACTTCGTCGACGACGACGAGCAATAACGAATAATAACTTCGAATTCGCCGTACTTAGCGGGAACGAAAGATTTTATAGACGAAGATTTCTTTTTCCCGGAGTAAAGAGAAATTTATTTACGCCGTAGCTATAGACTTTAAAATAAAGCGACGAGACCGCTACTCTTAATAGTAATAGTTAAAATTTCTCTTATAATCGACTAAATACGAAGAGAATATAATAATTTAAATATTTTAGAAGAATCTTTTAAGAAATAAACTATATAAATTTCGTTACTACTTCTTTCGCTTAGTTATTACGAAGCGATAAGAAAAGTAACGCTTTAAATTCGAAAACTTACGGAAAGTTTATATAGAAGAGAACGACGATAGATATAATCTTACGCTCGAATCGAACTACGATATATCTAAATCTATAACTCTATTAACTTCGAAACCTCGCTAATAAAAAGAAAAAAGAAGAAAATAAAGTATCGTAACTCGTTTAGCCGCGAAGGAAATACTACGAACGTAAGAAAGTAAGAAGTAAATAAGAGAAGAAGAAAAATTAAGGTTTACACTAAGAAAGTGAGCGCGTACTTTAATTAGCTAAATTTATCTAAATACTATATAAAGAAAAATAAAGCGCGCTAATTAGCTAAAATTTCACGGCTATCGGAATAGTCGTTCTCGTTCGAAACATTAAAAAATAAAGCGAATATTAAGACTCGAAGTATATTCTAAATAAAAAGTAATAACGCTAGAAAACGAGAGCTTTAAGAATTCTCGCTTACTAAGTAAGAATATTATAAGATCTTTATAGATAACTAAAAGATTAATTATAGATAAGATAAATTAAATAGTCGTTTAAACTAAAGATAACGAGATAATTATATACTAATAATATTATTAATAACGATATTATCACTAGAAGATTAAGTTTAGTACGAAATTAATTCGAAGAGATAATTTAAAATAGAAACTATTAAAATTTTACCGTAGAGACGCTAAGATATATATACTTTTATTAAAGATAAATATAAATATTTAGTTCTTATCTTCTTATTAATCTTTCTTTCGATTACGATTCTACGATTTAATTCTTCGTTATTTATACTATTTTAAATTATTCTAGACTCTCTCGACTTATTCTTTACTCTTAAAATTATCTTTCTAAGTAAGATACTAAAAACGTAAGTTTAGAAATCTTTATATAACTTTATTATTAAGTTTAATATTTCGACGACTATAGTTCGAACCGAATTATCTTTTTCTTTTCTTTTCTTTCTCTCGGTTTTTTATCTTAAAGATTCACTACGCTACTAAGATATTTAGAAATTCTAAGTTACTTTTATTAAGATCTTTAATAATTCGCTTAAATTTTACTTTTATAGTCGCTATTAGTAGAGATATTAAATATTAAGTATCTAATATTGAAATCGTCGAAAACTAATCTATTCTTATTATTAAATACTTAGACTACGTTAAAGAAGTTACGCTCGAAGAAGCTATAGCTACTATAAACTAAGATAATATAGATTAAGTTAAAGACTTCTATAACTCTCTTAAATTAAAATATCGATAAATAAGAGAAATTCGCGACTTTATAATTTAATGAGTTTACGATCTTATTAAAAATCTTCTAAATATTTATATAGAGTTTTAAAAATACTTTAGTCTATATACTAAAAGAAAAGAGTTTAATAATAGACGAAATCGTCGCGTAGAGATATATAATAAGTTATTTTCTAAATACGGCCGAATAAATAATATAAGTCTCTTTAATTATAAGTATAGAGAGAGAGGCGTTCTTATTTCGCGCGAAGAATTCGTAAAGCTTCTTACTTAGACGTTAGTAGAATTCTTTAATAAATTAATTATTTTATACGGAGAGAATATAATTATATTCTTAGACTAATATTAATTCGCTCGGAAATACTTACTTTAGTATAACGTAATATCTCTTTAACTACTATAAGTCGCCTCGTATAAAATAATAGCTCATCTTACTTAAATTTAATAGAATCGATACTATAATATCTCGTTATATTTAGTTACGAAGAACGTTTAGATCGTTCTCGACGATAAAATATCTAACGATAATAAGTAAATCGCTAAGCGTAATCGTTCTAAGTAATTAAATATACTTAGTTAGTACGAATTTATAGAAGCGGCCGGACTATAGTGGATAGACGCTCTTTCTATAAACTATAATAATCTAATTATATTCGAAGAAAGATCTAGACTAATAATATTACTTACTACGTAAAGTTTAATTACTAAAAATAATTTAGACTTAATAGTTTATCGACTTATTACTCGTTTTAATACTAGTAGTCTTTCTATACCTTAAGCTACGAATTTCGCCGGTCTTATCGATTCTTTTAATACTTTCGTAAGATATCTAAATACGCGAACTATTTAAGACGACTAAACTTCTATTTCGGCGATCTTTACTACGTCTACTCTTATTATCTTAATCTCTATACGACTATAGTAAAGTATTTTTTCGATATAGTTTAGTTTAGTGAGTATAAGATAAAGAAATTTAATATAGCTTACGAAATTAAAAGAAGAACGCTCTATTCTTAGAAGTTAAGAATAAATAAATTAAATAAGAAATAATTCGATTAATATCTTAGACGTTATAAAGAGACCGAGATTATAGATAGTAACTCTTAATCTAAGCTTCGTAGCTCTAAATCTCGACTATAATTTAAGTATAAAGAAGCTAAGAATTTCTAAGCTCTTTTACGAAATCGAGATCGAATAGTAATTTATAAACTAAGAAATACGTATTACTAGCTCTTTTAGAGTCGTCTTATTACTATACTCTCTTAAAAGAGATACGCTCAATAACTTACTAAATTCGATTTCGAATTCTAGAAGCTCTATCGTATTTACGTAGTTAATAATTTAAAAGTATATAAGATAAACGAATTACGGAAAGAATTTACTCTTAGTTAGCTACGAAGATATATAACGATATTACGAATTTAGAGCTAAAAAGATAATTAACGTATTAAACTTACTTACTAGATATATATTTAAACGATATATATTCGTCTATCTATATATAGCTAAAAAAGAGATCGCCTTATATCTAGAAGAATTAGAAAGAATCGCCGCGCCTTATAAAGATCTTATGAAGAATCTCGAATAATTAATAAAGTAATGAAAAGAAAAGTTTAGAACTATAAATTACTAAGTTCTATTTAGTTATCTTAACTATAGAGCTATCGATATCTTAAGTAGTACTCTTTAGAGCGCTCTACTAAATTCTAAATATAACGAATAAATTAGTAAGTCTTTTATTAATGCGAGAATTATAGTAAGTTAGAAAGAATTATATATAAGATATATCGTTATCTTAGGCGTCGCGTTTCTTTTCTAAGTTAACTAATATAGAAATATAAATATATCGGTAGAATTTAAAGTCTAGAAAAATATTAACGATGATATAAGACGACTTATTATCTTTAACGACGACTTAATAAATAAAGAGTATTATTAGCTAATCTTTATAATCGATAAGATAATATAGTTATACTTAGTTATTAATTCTATATAAGATAGATTAGATACGACTAAAATAATACTTAATTTCTTCGTTCGGTGATTAAGAAATAGCGTTTTTAGTATTTCACTTTAGAAAATATAGCTAAAATCTAATCTTTAGTAGAATATTAATAGCTATAAGCTTTAGATAATTAAGAATTCTTTAACGATTATTAATGCGGAAACTTACGAGACGGCTCGCTTATAAATTATCTTATCTAATACTTAAGTCGATATCGAGAATCGTTTCGTCATCGTCTTAAAGATTTATAAGATAGTTATACGGAAACCGAAGTGTAGTGAAGATCTAGGGGCGTTAAAGAGCTCGAGTTCGAAGGGATTAAATAGAAGATAATTAAATAACTTTATAGAGCGTTTAAAGAGTATAAAGAAGAGTTAATGTTTCTAAGAGAATAGGCGAAGGTTATAGTTAAGTCTTAAGCGAGGTTGTTAAGAAAGCGAGCGATAATGAGAGGGATATAATAGAAGATGTTTAAAGTAAGGGATAGCTTTATGATTAGCTAAGGCGTCGACGCTAGACTAAGATTCTTCTTATATAGTCCTCGGGGACTATCATTCATAGAATAATCAATTAAGTCATGAACGGGAGAACTTCCTTTGGTTAAGTGTACGTGCTGTGAAGAGGCTATTCCACCGCCGTACGAGTTGACGCCCATGGCTAGTAGTCTCGCCCCAGTTTAGTAGAAAAAGAAGAAGATATCGATAAATAAGTGATCGCGTAACTCTTTACGATACGAGTTAACTTAATAATTCTAAATGAAACTTAAGACTTACTTCTATACGAAAAATATTAAGTTTTAGAATTAATAATAGACTTTATTATTAAGATATAATACGTACGAATTTACTTTATTTAATTAAAATTCGAAATATCTTAATAAAGTACTACTAAAGAGAAGAAATAATAAATATCGTTACGAAAGAATATTCTAAGAAATTATAGTAAATTATATATTATCTTTAAATCTTTCGACGACTCACCGAGATAAATAATAATAATTTTAAAAGAATAAAATAAGAAGTACTAAAATACTTTATACGAAACGATTACTTATTTCGAAGATTTAATATTATAAGATTTACGCGACGAGTAATAAATAAGAAAGAAATAAAAGTAATAAATTTTAAAAGAACTATATAATAAAAGTAAATATAAAGAAGTTAAGATTATTTATCGACGTATTATAAATCGATATTATTAAAATAATATATATACGATAGTAAAAGAATATAAAAAGATATATATAAAATATTAATTCCGAGACTCGCGAAGAATTAAAGAGAAGATAAAGTTTACTTATTATGGAATATCGCCCTCTAAAGATTTATATTAAACTTTTAGTCACGTGATTAAA
>NW_006912960.1:18990-20411 GCF_000585535.1 Cladophialophora psammophila CBS 110553
AATATTTTAAGGGTCTTAACTGTGGACACTTATTGTCTATATAAAGACCTTTACCCTCCCTAGGTAGATAGTTATCTTCAAGTTCTTTAATAGTCACTTACCTACATATAAGCTTTACGATCTATATGAGCCTTACTATCTATACATTAGATAGTTCTCTAAGTCCTCCGAACACGAATTATTCTCTTCGTTTATATTTTAGTCCGCGAAACTCTTAAAAATCTTTTCTTTTATTAATTCTTTTAGAAGAAAAAGAAAGCTCGATAATAAAGTTAGTTCGAAGTTATTCTTAATTACTTTCTTTAGCTCCGTTTAATATCTAAACTAGCGAAGTTATATAAGTAGTCGAAGCTCTTCGAGATAGATATTTAGTTTAAGTTCTAATGACTTCACTACTTAATTTCTCGAAACTATTTCGATTATCGATATATTTATTTCGCTCTTCTTTAATCTCGTTCGTAGAATCGCTACTATTATTCTCTTCTATAATTATTACTCTTATTATCGTATTACTTAATTTTACTAACTTAAATCGATTTAAGTTACGTAAATAGAAACGCTTTAGTCGATTAATAGTAAAGATTTTATAAAACTTAATACGAACTTATCTATCGAAAGAAGAGCTTCTTAGAGTTTAATATATTCATTAAACTAAACGTATTATAAATTAAAACTAATATTCTTTCTTTTAACTTCTCTATTTAAATTTAATAGTGTTTATCGAAATACTTCTTATTTCGCTTACGTTATCGTCTTAAACGTTTTCGCGCTTCTTTTAGATTCTCTTTACGTCTCTTAAGTATACGCGCTTATATTTCTATAAGTTCTTTAGTAGTATAGATCTCTTTCTATAATATTAGTCTCTAAGTAGTAATATTTAGTTTAATGAGTAGTTTCGGCCGATTAAGATACTTTAATTTATATAGAGTAAAGTTCGTATTAGCTTTAATAATTATTTAATTCGTCTATAATATAGTATATAAATAGTTTATTTAGTCTTTACGGTCCGGCCTCTTATACGTCTTCGTAAGAGCGTCCGCGATAACTTAATAACTTACTTCTACTTAGCTATTTATCTAAAGATAATACGTAGAAGTAATTACTCTTTTAATATTATATTTATTTATTAAAGTAATTATTAAGTTCTTATTTTTAGATTTTTTATTAACGATTAGCTTTCTAAATATTTTATAGCGATAAATTAAATCTTTTTAGAGAAATTTTATCACTAATATACTATTATTTTTAGTTAGCTCGCGCGCTTTTACTTATTTAAAGAAGATACTTCTAGCCTTCACTAAATAAGCTTTCTCTCGTAATTTTAATATCGACGTTATATCTATATAAATAGTCTCTCATCTTTTATTAATATAAGTGTTCGAAGGACTTAGAGAACTATCTAATGTATAGATAGTAAGGCT
>NW_006912960.1:20526-24026 GCF_000585535.1 Cladophialophora psammophila CBS 110553
ACGTGATTTCATAGACCCTAGGTCTAAATACGAACTTAAACTTCGTATTTAATCACGTGACTAAAAGTTTAATATAAATCTTTAGAGGGCGATATTCCACAATTCGAAAAGAATTCGTTAAGTAAATAGAGACGACTTTACTTATATAAGATAAAAAGAAAGGCGAGCTCTCTATAGCTATTCTTATATTCACTTATCTTTTATTAAGTTTATTACTAAAGTTTTAGATTAATTAAGTTATTATTTAAAGTAAATTTAATATTTATAATTAATACTACTATAATAAAGAGAATAATATAGTAACACCGATAACTCTATTATAGTTTCTCTTATATTTTAATTTATTTAATTTAATTTCTATAAAGTAAGTATTATTAACTATCTACGCTTATTTATTTACTTTTAATATAGCTCTCGAAATATATAAATAATAAATAAAATAAAGATAAGAATTATAAAGAAAACGATTTATAATATTTTAGTAATCTTTATTATAAATTAGTTTATTTAGTTATATATTAAATTTAAAAATAGTTTCGCTAAGAGATTAATAGACTAACGTAAACTTAAAAAAATACTTAGTAATAGTCTTTCGGTCTATACGTTACGACGAAGTATAGATATTACGACGCGTAAATCGAGATTTATAATATAAATAAATATAATAATAGAATATAGTAACGATAATAATATAGAATAATTTATTTACGAAAACTATAAATAAGCGAACTAATTAATTAATTAAAGAGAAGAAAGTACTATCTAGATTATAAATAATACTAAAGACGAGTAAGAAGTTAAGCGAATAAATATTAAGACGTCGTTACCGCGACCACCGAAGTATTTCTCACTTAGTTCGTAGATAGTATTTTATAAATAAAAGAATAAATAAGAAGAAACTAAAATCGACGTAAATATATAGTAATAACGTTAATATATAACGAAGTTCGTTACCTAACGAATAGTAAGATTAATAAGCGACTAAGTTACCTCTCGATTATTTCTACTATCTCTTCTCTCTCGTCTTTACTTTATTTCGTTAAGTAATTACTTAATTCTCTTTATTCCTAACGAATACTTAAAGAATATCTTTATTAATCTCGAAAAATAGCGCTATACTATTTTATAGCTTTATTTAGTATATTTTTCATTAAGAAAACCGAGCTTTAATTATTTATAAATAGTTTTAAGTAATATAAGTAATTAAGATACTTCGCAAAGATCTTATCGTATATAAAGACTTATATCTAATTTTATATTAATAATACCGTAATAATAAGTTTCGTAAACGCCTTAATATATTACTTCGTTACTAAATTCGTTTATACTAACGCTCTTAAATTAATAATAATAAGTAATAATTCGAAGATAAGACACTATTAATATTAATTTATAAGTAATCTAAGCTTCCTTATAAAGACTTAATATAATGATCGGAACGTAACTTATTTATAGTTTTAGAGATATTACTCTTAGTATAACTATAGTATTAAATATTTAGATATCGTATTCTCGTTATTTCTCGATTTAAAAATCATTACGGAAAATACTAGTATTATATTATAAAGAAGAAATCGACGTAACTAAATAAATTAAATAAGCTATTTAAATAATCGAAAGAATATAATAATTAAGTAAAAAATTCGTACTAAAAATCGTTAATTATATTAAAGACGATTTAGAATTAGAGATAGTATTTAAAAATAAAGTAATTAAGAATAAGAAAATTAAAAGATTTTAAATATTAATTAAAGAAGCGATTAATAATTAAAATAAGTATAACGAAATTAAGAGAAGATTTATTAAAGATATTAATTATATTAGAAGCTAGAATATAGCTTATTTTTAAAGAATACGAGCGATAAAAATACAATTAATCGGAAGTTTAGATAATAAATAATTAAAGAATTTTAAGAAGATATTATAATATAGTAGTTAAATAATATAGTATATATACTAAAGAAGCTTTAGTATATAAGAATAGTATCTAAGCTACGGAACGAAACACTTATAAATATATTACGTTAAATTAATTATTAAATAATGAAACGATTAGTCGGTCTCACGGGTATAAAGTTTTCTTAGCTAGTATTATAACGAATTAATATCTTTACGATATAATTAAATCTAGATAATTTTAGAAACGTTATAAATAATTATAGATATCTATAAATTATAGCTACGCGTTTAGAATATTATCTTTAGTTAAAGAATAGATTACACTAACTAAATAATATAAAACTATTAAATATATATAATTTAATTTTCACCGAAGATCTTCTAGAAGTACTAATTAACTAAATTAATTAAGTTAAATAAAATCTCATTATAGAAAAGAAATTAACTATAAAACCGTCTACTAAGAAATCTATAGAGAAGAGATTTAGTAAGATATTAGTGAAAAATAAAATTAAGAATCAATTAAAGAACTTCTAAGAATAAGCGATAAAATCTTCGTCTTTATCGACCGTATTTAAGAAATAATCGAAAGAAGAGTAGAGATATTAAAAACGAAATATTTTAAATTACTTTAAGAATAAGTCTATAATAGAAAAGCTTACTAAAATTAAAGAAAGAGAAGTCGTAATTAAGAAAGCGACTAAAAAGTAATTAAAAATTCGAAACGAATATATTAAAATAGTGATTTAGTCTAGAAAGAGACCGCGATTAATACCGTTAGTTTTAAGAATATCTTTAGAGATAGAAATAAGAGTTTCTAAGTAAATATACTTCTTATTCATTAAATAAGCGTTTACGGAAGCTAAAGAAATTATTACTAATAGTAAATATCTTCGTAAAGAGTTTTAAGAGTTATCTTCGTTCTTTAATACGAGACTATATAAATAAAACTTATTAAGAAATTCTTTTAATATAGAAAGATTAGTATAAGAGATTATTATAAACTAATCTAAGAGAGTTAAGTATAATATAGATAGAGATACTTTAACGAAATAATAAGCGAATAAAGTAATTTAATATAGATTTAAAACTATTATATAAGTATTCTAAAGATTAATCGAAATATTATCGACTAATATTAATTCGAGATAATCTCTTTAGTATTATACTATTCTCGAAGTAATTCGAATTATAGAAAAAGTAAAGATTAAAAAAAAGACGTTAGAAATTTAGCGAATTTAAGACGCTTTAAAGAAATTTAAAGAGCATAGTCGCGGAGTAAAGAAACGTCTTCGCGGCGAGAATTACTACTTAAAAGAATATATAATTAATAAGAAAGAATTAAAATATCTTTTACTTAGTATAAATTATAACGATTAGTTATTTATAGATTACGTTATTAAATATATCGCGACTTATCGAAAGTACTAAGTAAAAGATAAATAGAATATAATTTATTTATATAACGTTCGAGAAATATTTACGTTTATAATTTAGCTACGATCGTAACGATAAGATAAATTCATATTGTTGGAAGGACTTAGAGAACTATCTAATGTATAGATAGTAAGGCTCATATAGATCGTAAACCTTATAGGTAG
>NW_006912960.1:24761-26862 GCF_000585535.1 Cladophialophora psammophila CBS 110553
AGAGATTAACTATTTATAATTAATATACGTCGATTTCGATTCTCGAATCGTTTACACTATAAATTTAATTAGAAAGCGTACGATAAAAGACTTAATAATTTCGATTATTTTAGAGTATCTTAACTCTTAAATTCGAGTAAAGCTTAAAGACGATAAATAATTTATATTTTAAAATATTAATATTAATAAATAACTAAATAACTATAATTACGGAATATTTATTATCTTTTAGATTAAAGCTCTTAGAGAAAATAATATTAAAGCTATTAAAGAAGTTAAAATCGACACTTCTTATTAAGTTTAACTTATTTAGAATATTTATTAAGCTATTATTAGAAATAAAAAGATACTATTATTATAGTCGTCTCGCGTAGAAATTAGTGAGTGATAGTTATTAAAGTTTATTATAATAACCACTTTAAATAAAAGTATTATTAATTTTATTAACTAAGAGAATATAAATTAGATATTATAAACTTATATTAACTTATATAACGAAGAGAGAATAGATTTAAAATATAATAATAATAATTCTTAGAATAGAATCTTAACGCGAAGAGTAAACTCTCTCTTTCTTCGCGTTACTTAGTTAATTAAGAAAGAATTCTAAGAGCGAACTCTAGAATCACCGAGTAATATTGTAATAGAGCACTTTAGGGTTTGGCGTACACGTGTAACAACGCACAGAGGCCTGTCCAGCAGATCGGGAATCGGGAACGCGTTTCTGGTTGATACTGACAACAACACCACCAACACCACCTAGAGAGGCAGCGGCTAGGGCTACGAACACCTAGTACAGCGGTAGCATCGAGGAACAGGACAGAACTGATAAAACACTCTTAGGATTTAGGTAGACGGCACTAAAAGCCATAGAATTCATAATACTCTGCTCAATCTGTAAAAAATGAATGGTACACTGCTAGCACTATAAACTGTTCCGCACCTTCTCTCTATTAGCCTATTTAGGTTTAACATATAACTAGATAACTTTTTCACCTTGCCACCGCTTTACTAGCTTAGCATAGCCTATTACAGCACAGCTACCTTACCTTATTATATCCCTTTCTCTTCTATTTATAGAACGACCTCGTCCGATAGCACATAGTATACTTAAGAATTATCTAACTCTATTATTACCTAGGGGGCGGGTCCGTAGCACTGTGAGAAGAAGCTCGTAACGAGGATAGATTCTCCTCTCTTATTAAGTCTAGAATACGAACTGAAACATCACTAATAGATGTAATAGATCTGCTTAGTCTATATAAGAACACCGAAGACGCTCTTAATATTCCGCTTTAATAATCACTCTATCTTAAGATCGAGTCTATTTCTATACTAATGTTGCTCGGTGACTCTAGGGTTCGCTCTTAGAATCCTCTCTTAACTAACTAAGTAACGCGAGGGAAGAGAGGATTCACTCTTAGCGTTGAAGTTCTATTCTAAGAATTATTACTATTATATTCTAAATCTATTCTCTCTTCGCTATATAGATCGATATAAGCCTATAATATCTAGTTCGTATTCTCTTAGTTAATGAGATCAATAATACTTTCATCTGGAGTAGCCATCATAATAGACTTTAATAGCTACTACCTACTAATTTCTGCGCGAGACGGCTATAATAATAGTATCTTTTCATCTTTAATAATAGCTTAATGAATATCCTAAATGAGTTGAACTTAATAAGAAGTGTCGATTTTAACTTCTTTAATAGCTTCAATACCGTTTTCCATAAGAGCTCTAACCTAAAAGATAATAAACATTCCGTAATTATAGTCATTTAGTTGTTTATTGACATTAACATTCTAAAATATGAACTATCTACCGTCTTCGAGCTTTATTTAAACTTAAGAGTTAAGATACTCCAAAATGATCGAAATCATTAAGTCTTTTACCGTGCGCTTCCCAATCGAATTTATAGCGTAAACGATTCGAGAATCGAGATCGACGTATATTAATCACTAATGGTTAATCTCTCGATAGGGAATCAGCTTCTTCCATATAAACTTATCTTATCGCTACGATCGCGACTAGATTATAAACGTAAATGTTCCTCGAACGTTATATAGATAGATTATATTTCATTCGTCTTTCACTTAGT
>NW_006912960.1:27272-49594 GCF_000585535.1 Cladophialophora psammophila CBS 110553
AGCTCTTACTTCTATCTCTAAAGATATTCTTAGAACTAACGGTATTGACCGCGGTCTCTTTCTGAGCTGAATTACTGTTTTAATATATTCGTTTCGAATTTTCAATTGCTTTTCAGCCGCTTCCTTAATTGCGACTTCTCTTTCTTTAATTTTAGTGAGCTTTTCCATTATAGACTTATTCTTAAAGTAATCTAGGATATTTCGCTTCTAATATCTCTACTCTTCTTTCGGCTATTTCTTAGATACGGTCGATAAAGGCGAAGATTTTATCGCTTATTCTTAGGAGTTCTTTAACTAATTCTCAGTCTCGCCTTTCGCTAGTGTCTTACTAGATCTCTTCTCTATGAATTTCTTAGTAGGCGGTTTTATAATTAATTTCTTTTCTATAATGAGATTCTATTCGACCTAATTAATTTAGCTAATCGATACCTCTAGGAGACTCTCTATAGAAATTAAATTATATATATTTAGTGGCTCTACACTATTTAGTTAGTGTAACCTATTCTTTAACTAAAGATAATATTCTAAACGCGTAACTATAACTTATGAATGTCTATAATCATTCATAGCGTTTCTAAAATCGTTTAGGTTCGACTATACCGTAAAGATATCGATTCGTTGCGGTGCTAGCTAAGAAAACTTTATATCCGTGAGACCGGCTAGTCGTTTTATTATTTGATGATTAATTCGACGCAACACATTTATAGATGTCTCGTCCCGCAGCTTAAGCGTCATTCTTATACACTAGAGCTTCTTTAATGTATACGCTATATTATCTAACCACTATATTACGATATCTTTCTAAAATTCTTCGGTTATTCATTATCTAAACTTCTAGCTAACCGTATTCTTACCGCTCGTATTCTTTAAAAATAAAGTTATATTCTAGCTTCTAGTATAATTAATATCTTTAATAAATCTTCTCTTAATTTCGTTATACTTATTTCGGTTATTAATCGCTTCTTTAATTAATACTTAAAATCTTTTAGCCTTCTTATTCTTAACCACTTCATTTTTAAACACTGTCTCTAATTCTAAATCGCCTTTAATGTAATTAGCGATTTCCAGTACGAACTTTTCACTTAACTATTGTATTCTTTCGACTATTTAGATGGCTTATTTAACCCATTCGGTTACGTCGATTTCTTCTTTGCGGTATAATGCTAGTATTTCCCGTGGTGGTTTTTAAATCGAGAAATGACGAGAATGCGACATCTAAATATTTAATGCTATAGCCGTACTAAGAGTAATGCCTCTGAAACTATAAATGAGTTACGTTCCGACCATCACATTAAGTCTTTACAAGGGAGCTTAGGTTACTCACGGACTAACCTTAATAGTGCCTTATCTCCGAATCGTCACTTACTGCTGCTAATTTAAGAGCGTTAATATAAACGGATCTAATAACGGAGTAATATACTGAGGCGTTTGCGAAACTTATCATTACGATGTTATTAGTGTGGAATTAGGCGTAAGCCCTTGTACGCGACGAGATCTTCGCGGAGTATCTTAATTACTTATATTACTTAAAACTATTTGTAAATAATTAAAGCTCGGTTTTCTTAATGAAAAATACACTAAATGAAGCTATAAAAATAATATAGCGTTATTTTTCGAGGTTAATGAAGATATTCTTTAAATATTCGTTAGGAACGGAGAGAATTAAGTAATTAGTTAACGGAATAAAGTAAAGACGAGAGGGAAGAGATAGTAGAAATAGTCGAGAGCTAACTTAGCCGCCTATTAACTTCACTACTCGTTAGATAACGAACTTCGTTATATACTAACGTTACTACTATATATTTACGTCGATTTTAGTTTCTTCTTATCTATTCTTTCACTTATAAAGTGCTATCTACGAACTAAGTAAGAAATACTTCGGTGATCGCGGTGACGGCGTCTTAGTATTCATCCGCTCGACTTCTTACTCGTCTTTAGTGTTATTTGTAGTCTAGATAGTACTTTCTTCTCTTTAATTAATTAATTAGCTCGCTTATTTATAGTTCCCGTAAATAAATCACTTTATATCGCTGCTATTACTATATTCTATTATCGTATCTATTTATACTATGAATCCCGATTTACGCGCCGCAACATCCATACTTCGCCGTAACGTACGGACCGTAAGACTACCACCAAGTATCTTTTTAAGTTTATACTAGCCTATTAGCCTCTTAGCGAGATTATTTTTAGGTTTGATATATAACTAGATAAACCAATCCATACTAAAGACTACTAAAACACTATAAGCTATTCTCTCTATAATTCTTATCTTCATTCTATTCACTACCTACCTATATATCTTAAGAGTCATTCTAGAAGTAAATAAACGAGCGTAGATAGTTAATAATGCTTACCCTATAGAAATTAAACTAAATAAATTAAAATATAAAAGAAACTATAATAGAGTTGTCGGTGTTACTATACCGTTCTCTCTATTATAGTAGCACTAACCGTAAATATTAAATCTACTCTAAATAATAACTTAATTAACTAAAACTTTAATAATAGACTTAATAAAAGGTAAGCGAATATAAGAATAGCTATAGAGAGCTCGCCTTCCTTTTCATCTTATATAAGTAAAGTCGCCTCTATTTACTTAGCGAGTTCTTTTTAGATTATTCTCTTCGTTTACGTCTTAGTCCGCGGAACTCTCGGAAATCTCTTCCTCTACTAATTCTTCTAGAAGAAAGAGAAAGCTCGATGATAAAGTTAGTTCGGAGTCGTTCTTAATTATTCTCTCTAGCTTCGTCTAATACCTAGACTAGCGGAGTTATACGAGTAGCCGAAGCCCTTCGAGATAGGCGCCTAGCCCGAGTTTTAACGACTTCATTACTTAATTTTCCGGAACTGTTTCGATCATTAATATATTCACCTCGCTCTTCTTTAATCTTATTTATAGAATCGCTACTATTATTCCCTTCGGTGATTACTACTCTTATCACCGTATCACTTAACTTTACTAACTCGAATCGATCCGGGTTACGCGGATAGAAACGCTTCAGCCGATTAGTAGTAAAGGTTCTATAAAGCTTCGCACCATCTAATTTATATAAGATATAGTTATTATAGGTCGGATTTATCTATAAAACTCGATACGGGTCTATTCACCGGAAGAAGAGCTTCTTAGAGCTTAATATATCTATTAAACTAAACGTATTATAAACTAGAACTAGTATTTCTTCTTTTAACTTCTCTATTCGGATTCGATGGCGTTTATCGAAATACTCCTTACCTCGCTTACGTTACCGCCTTAAACGTTCTCGCGTCTCTTTTAGATTCTCTTTACGTCTCTTAAGTACGCGCACTCACATTCTTATAAGTTCTCCAGTGGTATAGGCCTCTTTCTATAGCATTAGTCTCTAAGTAGTAATATCTAGTTTAATGAGTAGTTTCGGCCGATCGAGATACTTTAATTCGTATAGAGTAAAGCCCGTGCTAGCTTTAATAGTTATTTGATCCGCCCACAACATAGTATATAAATAGTTTATTTAGTCTTTACGGTCCGGCCTCTTACACGTCTTCGTAAGAGCGTCCGCAGTAGCTCGATGACTTACTTCTACTTAGCTATTTATCTAAGAATAATACGTAGAAGTGATCACTCTTTTAATATTATATTTATTCATTAAAGTAATTATTAAGTTCTTATTTTTAGACTCTCTATTAACGACTAGCTTTCTAAATATTCTATAGCGATAGATTAGATCTTTCTAGAGAAATTTTATCACTAATATACTATTATTCTTAGCTAGCCCGCGCGCTTCTACTCATTCGAAGAAGGTACTTCTAGTCTTCACTAAGTAAGCTTTCCCCCGTGATTTTAGCATCGACGTCATATCTATATAAATAGTCTCTCATCTTTTATTAACGTAAGTAAGCTTTATCTTCTCTTTAATCCTCCGCGAGTCTCGGAACTAACATTTTATACACGTCTTTTTATATTCTTTCACCATCGTATATATATTATCCTAATGGTATCGATCCGCAATACGTCGATAAGTGGCCTTAACTCCTTTATACCCACTTCCATTATATAGTTCTTTCAAAATCTATTACTTTATTTCTTCCTTGTTCACCACTCGCCGCGTAGATCTTATGGTGTTAGGTCTTCGGAACAAGTGACCGTTTCGCATAAAGTATTTCAGTGCTTCTCGCTTCATTCTTTTAAAGTCATCGTTATTCATCCCGGTGAGTCGTCGAAAGGTTTAAAGATAGTGCGTAATTTGCTATAATTTCTTAGAATATTTTTCCTTTCGTAACGATATCTATTATTTCTCCTCTTCGGTAGTGCTTTACTAAGACATTCCGGGTTCTAATTAAATAGAGTAGATCCGTACGTATTATATCTTAATAGTAGAGTCTATTATTAGTTCTAAAACTCGGTGTTTTCCGTGTAGAAGTAAGTTTTAAGTTTCATCTAGAACTATCGGGTCAACTCGTACCGTAGAGAGTTACGCGGTTACTCATTTATCGATGTCTTCTTCTCTTTCTACTTTAGTAGTCTCACTTATAGTTTCTGGCCGTCTAGATAGAGCGTCTACTATTATATTCTTAATCCTAGGGATATGTCTAACTTCGAAATTAAATAGCCGAATCTAAGTAAGCTACTACGTTACTAAGACACTAGGTAGATCGGTTACCGAGCGGTTTAATTAAGTAGCGAGAGTTACTATATTAGTTTTAACTAAAAAGGTCACATCGTATAGCTAGAACTTAAACTTCTTTAATGTCTTTAGTAAAGCACGGTATTCTCTTTTTCCCGCGTTATATTTAGCCTCTACTTTTATTTATAAACTACTCTCATAACGTATAGAATATCTACGTTTTCGAGAACTACGTTTACACTATATTAGTACTACTTCTTAACTTAGTAAACTAGCATCGAAAGTAAGAATAATTAATTCTACGTTATCTTTATAGTTAATACTCATTAATATAGACGCGGTAGTTAACGTAATCTTTAATATATTCATAGTATTATCTTCTACTTATATCTATTACTATTTAGTATCTTTCTTTAATAAACGATAAAAAATAGTAACCTTATATATAAAACCTTTAATCTAGATTCGATAGTAGATATAAATATCTAAAAATTCCTTTAACTTCGTGATATTCCGTAGTACTAATTATTTTATAATCTTTTCGATCTTCGTAGTATTAGGATATCTTTCTTCGCGATCGTAGATATATTTAATCACTTTAATATCTACTATATAGAATTATAACTTTTCTCCTAAAACCGTTACTTCTGCTCTCTTAACGTCGTATAAAACTTAATCGAGATTCTAGATGTATTCTAATATAAACTTTCTTAATCTAGACACTACTTATTTAGCTCTATAGTCCGTCTTTAGTCCTTTTACCGCAATGTCGTTAATAAAAGATCTCGCCGCCTCCGGGATTTACGTCGCTAAAACCTTATTCGATATTCTTATAAACTGGGCCATCGAATTCGTAGCCCTTTACGGTAAGATAGTCTATCGCATCAACCTTAATAAAGTCTAAAAAGTAGTTATATCTCTGCATTCGATAGCTAATTCCACTTAATTATAACTAGAGAACCAATCTATTAGTGATAGAATATACATTTCAGTAAATTCTTTAGAGAAATCGTCCGACGAAGGCGGTAGATTCGTATCTCGAATGGTTACTCTATTAATATTTATAGCTATATTTATAATTCTATACTCCCTAGCCTTTTTTTTAGTCACGAGAAAGAAAGGATTTCGATAGGGACTATAATACGACTTAAAGATCCCTTTTTAAATCTAATCTTTCACTAACGTAATTACCTTCTTCTTTAGGGCCTTAGAAATATAAAAACTCTTAGTCTACTATGCTTTATATAAAATAGTTCGAATGATCTAAGATAGTGCTACTTTCTAAATAATTTTTCTAATCTCTAAGAACTTCTAGAAAAGTGCTTCTTCTCTATTAAATAATACTTCCACCAATACATCCTTTTCTAATTTCTAAAGAACGTCTCCGATTAAAAGCTACTCTAGTCGCGTTGGCGTTAAGCGTAATCCTCTTTAAAAGGTTATAAATCGCGGTATAATTCACTAACTATAGCGGTACGACATCGAATAGAGCCCTATAGCTCTTTCCCTAGCTATTACTCTCTTTCTTTAGTCGATTAACTTATCTAGCGTACTTCCGTCCGTTTAAGATATATTCACCGGAAGAACCTTATTAACCTTACGCTTATAGAGCGTATTTACGCGAGCTCTTAAGCCTTAAACTACTTTAATTTTTCTATATCTTGTCTCATTTCTTATATTATTAATTAAGTTAATAAAATCTCTTCGCCTTGAGAGCCTAATTAGCTATCGGCTATCCTCCTCATCTCGAAGTTTCGGCGAAATAATAACCCGACGAACTTTAGCCGTAATCTCGTCTACCAGACTCTCTCCGTCGTATTAATAAATTAAGTTTAATATATAATCTAATAGATCTCTACTCATTATATTCCTTCCCACTAATACCGGACTTTTATCTTCGCCTTCGTTCTTCTAGTCTTTACCTTCGTTCTTCTAGTCTTCGCCTTCGTCCTCCTAGTAAAGCTCTCTTTTCCTTATCGTTATAGAGATTAAGCCTTTTAAGGAGGCGAATAAAGATCTTTTATATTTCTATTCGCTAACTAGTTTAATCCGCTATATAATAATTCCACTATTTCCGCGATTTTCTCATTCCCATCGACTTTCTCTTCTCTTACCTTAATCTAAACGATATTTCTATCCGTCTATAAACGGAGAGTAATTACGTAATTCTCATCGTTATCTCGTATCATCTATATTCGCGCTATAATCTAGAATAGAGTTCCTAATATTAATCGGTAACTAGGATTTATAATCCGTGCAACATAAATAGAAGTCTTAATATTCATACCGACAATAGTTAACGTTAACGAATTAATTAACCTAATGAACCGCTGCCCACGTCTTTCATCGTAGCTAATGAGGCTAGTAACGCTTTAAGTAGATCGAATCGTATTTTCCATTCCGATTTCCATTATAAGATTCTTCGAGATTAAATTTACCTTCGCTCCGCTATTAACCAATACTCGTTTATATTTATAGCGAAGCTTAATATCTAGGAACGAATATTTAGCAAAAGCTAACTTAGTGGTCTAAGAATAACTACTCTCACTATTTAGCCGCACCTTAGAGACCCGCGCCTTACGATATAGAAGCTCTTAACGATCTTCGTTATACTCCTAGATTTTTCTTAAGAATAGCTTCTATCGTACTTCTTTTAATCTAGCCAATACATTCTAAATAATAGTTCCGACCATTTCCTATTTCAAAATCTTATTAACTAAGCTTACCGTTTCTTCCGTGAATATTCGTCTAAATACCTTCTAAAGCTTTTCACGGGGTACGAGCTACTCTTATTTCTATATATACGTTCTTCTTTTCTAACATTATATAACTGAACTCGATTCCGTATCTCCCATTATCGTGTCTTAACTTTTCGGAACTTCTTAGGTAACGTCATCGTAGATAATTTCTAGTTCTATAAAACGTATTCGTCTCATCGGATTTTTCCTCGGTTATTTCGTGGCTTAATCAGTAGCTTTAAGAATCTCTTCTATATATTATTCTAATTGAGCTTACTTCGTAATCGGATAGTCCTTTTCTTTCTCTGATCGTTTTAGAATGGTCTTATAGCCTACCATACTATGTTTAGCTTTAGACTCTCGCGCTTTATCTCTATTAGACGTTTGGGTAGCCGTAACTATAGTCTCTCTAATTTCCTCTTCCGAAGAATCATTAATTACGGTCGAGTCTCTATATAGATCTACTCTAAGATAAGAGACGCGTAGACTCTTTATTAGCCCTTCTAAATTATGAAAGATATCTCTAAGATGGTCTAATCTAGTCTTTAATTATAGGAAATGAATTTCTTTAATATCTTTTCCCGGTACTTTAGGTCTCATTATAATATAATTTCTCGAGTTAAAATGAATCTATTTAGCTTATAGATATTTCTCTAGATACGAATAGCGAGGCTATATATACCTAACCTCGTTATAAAAGTAATAAACTATATTACGTCGATCTCCCTTATAGCTAGGTCTCTTAGTCGCGAATACTCTCGATCTTAACTCTAGATTTAGATTTAATATATAACTAAATAAATCTAAATTCACTATCGTTACGTTCACTAAGGCACTAATTACCTCTATCACTACTTATATTTATTTCTTTAAGTCTCTCATTTCTAGTATCATCGCACTTTAGAAACGATTAGATAGTTCATTAATATATCCCGCTAGTAATAGCTTAGTAGAGGGAAGCACTATTCCTTATTCAATCTAAGAAGTCCGAGAAGATGCTTCATTAGCCGTTTTCTTAGTTTTCTTATTCTTTTTCTTACCTTTTATACTTCTCTTTTCCTATTTTAATATCGAGAACTTTTCTTTACGTTCTTTCATTAGATCATTTAAAGCTTAACCTCCTAAAGAGTCTACAAAACGATTAGTATTATAGTGGGCTTACGAGCGATTCACAGCCTTTTTATAAATTTTGTCGTACTTAATTATTTTAGTATCTCTATAATCGATGCCTAAGTCTAAGATAATTTTATTACGATCTCGCTTCGATAACCCTTCTAGCAACTATCTATCTAATTAAATAGAGGTCACTTTCTCTTCTTTAAGTAAGGTATCGCTAGTCCTTTTAAATTCGCGTAGATAAACACGTATATCTTCCTTACTCTCTCGCTTTTTATTCTTAAGCGATTATAAATAGAAAAGGGTTAATACTAGCTAATCTTTATCTTCGTTCTCCCACTTCTTTAGTATCTCCCGCTTAATATCTTTTTAATCTCGTAGTTTATATTTAGGTAGGTTACGAATGATTACTATATAGAAACGGTTATAAAAACGAATAATCGCTTTAATACGATCTTCTTCTAACTATCGATTATATAGAGATAAATACTCGAAATCCTCTAAGAATGCCGTAGTATTTACGTCTTTAAAGAATGAGTATTCGAAATTCTTCTTACTTCCTCACGGTATCTTTAATATAATTAGCTTATTTCTATTCTACGCCATTATCGTCGGATCCGATATCGTTATTATCTATATTGGTTCTAACGAAGACGGTTATAAAGAATCTCTAGAAGAAGATAAGAATGTAGCGAAAGACGCTGAAGGAGTGCTCATAGCTGGTTCTCGAAACCTCGGTATCCTAGATTACTCCGATACCATCGCTTCTATACTTCGAAAGAATTAGTCTAGAAGCTCGCGTATACTCCCGATTTCTTTGAGTAGTAACTAAATTAATAAGTAAACTAGCTACGCTCCTAGCAAGGCGCCTTCTTCTCGGAACTTAATCCAATAGTCGAATAGATCTCGCCCTTTAATGCTTAGTTCGCAACCTTCCTAATCTATAAGTAATCTCCGTATACGAGAGGACCGACCTTCTTAATTAGCTTTAATATTACGTGAGTAATCTCTATAGCGCCGACTAAGTTCGCATCTCGAACATTAATTAGCTAGGAGAACTGTATTCGACGTAGTAATAGCTAGCCGTCGATAATATCTTCTTTACCTATCTAACCGTGATAGTCTAAAATTACTATCATAGCTCCATATCGAATTCTCTATTAAAATATTTCTCTATCTCAAAACTTATTCGTATTCTATGTCTCTCTACTTCTTTTCTTCGTTATTCCGCGTATTTATCTTCTTACTTCTTGTGTCTTAGTTCTTCGGTGGATATACTTTTTCGACGGCTCGCCTAAAAGAACTCCTAGGCCTTAGAGAGGTAGTCTTCTTTCTCTCCGAGTTCCGCGTTAGGCTTTATACGTTATAATGCCATAGCGTCTTATTCTATTAATTAGGTATCTTCTCTTCGGAAATATCTCCACTATAGTATTTCATCCGCGACTAATTAATCTACTTCTTAAAAGAGCCATTCATCTTAAATTCTTCTTAATATTTCGGTTCTAAACTCTTTCGTAGAAAAGGTTTTCTAAATAATTAGTGAACTCTGCCTCTATAAGTAGTCTCACCGTCTTTCAGGGTTAAACCGATGCCCACGTGAATTTCAGTCGTTAACCTCGAACTCCTATTTAGTCGTGTCCTTCACTCTTTAGTATTAACTCTAGTAATTCTTAATGTAGTATCTTATTAAGACATTATCGTAAAGAGCTCGAATCTTCGATGAATAGATTATCTTCTCGCGGTCGCCAACTATAATAGAGCACTTTAGGGTTTAGCGTATACGTGTAACAACGCATAGAGGCCTATTTAGTAGATCGGGAATCGGGAACGCGTTTCTAGTTAATACTGATAATAACACCACTAACACCACCTAGAGAGGCAGCGGCTAGGGCTACGAACACCTAGCACAGCGGTAGTATCGAGGAATAGGACAGGACTAATAAAACACTCTTAGGATTTAGGTAGACGGTACTAAAAGCTATGAAATTCATAATACTCTGCTCAATCTATAAAAAATGAATGGTACACTGCCAGCACTGTAAACTATTCCGTATCTCCTCTCTGCCAGCCCATTTAGATTTAACATATGACTAGACAACTTTTTCACCTTACCACCGCTCTACTAGCCTAGCACAGCTCATCATAGTATAGCCACCTTACCTTATTACAATATTAGTATAGAAATAGACTCGACTCTAAAATAAAGTAGTTATTAAAGCGAAATATTAAGAGCGTCTTTAGTATTCTTATATAGATCGAATAAATTTATTATATTTACTAGTAATATTTTAGTTCGTATTCTAAACTTAATAAGAGAGAAGAATTTATCTCCGTTGCGAGTTTCTTCTTATAGTACTACGGATCTATTCTCTAGATAATAATAAAGTTAAATAATTCTTAAGTATACTATATACTATTAAATGAGATCGTTCTATAGATAAGAGAGAAAGAAATATAATAAGATAAGGTGGCTATACTATAATAAGCCGTGCTAAGCTAATAAAGCGGTAATAGAGAGAAAAAGTTATCTAGTTATATATTAAATCTAAATAGACTAATAGAAGGGGGTGTAGAATAGTTTATAGTGTTAGTAGTGTACTATTTATTATAGATTAAGTAGAGTATTATGAATTTCATAGCTTTTAGCACTATCTATCTAATTTCTAAGTATTTTTTATTAGTTCTATTCTATCCGTCGATGCTCCCGCTATACTAAGTATTTATAGTGTAATAGAGCACTTTAGGGTTTAGCGTGCACGTGTAACAACGCATAGAGACCTATTTAGTAGATCGGGAATCGGAAACGCGTTTCTAGTTGATACTAATAATAACACCACTAACACTACCCAGAGAGGTAGCGACTAGGGCTACGAACACCTAGCACAGCGGCAGCATCGAGAAATAGAACAGAACTAATAAAACACTCTTAGAATTTAGGTAGACGGCACTAAAAGCCATGAAATTTATAATACTCTACTCAATCTATAAAAAATGAATGGCACACTGCTAGCACTATAAACTATTCCGTACCTCCTCTCTACTAGCCCATTTAGATTTAATATATAACTAGATAACTTTTTCATCTTACCACCGCTCTACCAGCCTAGTATAGCTCATCACAGTATAGCTACCTTACCTTATTATATCCCTTTCTCTTCCATTCATAGAACGACCTCGTTCGATAGCACATAGTACACTTAAGAATTATTTAACTCTATTATTACCTAGGGGGCGGGTCCGCAGCACTATAAGAAGAAGCTCGCAACGGAGGTAGATTCTCCTCTCTTATTAGGTCTAGAATACGAACTAGAATATCACTAGTAGATATAATAGATCTACTTAGTCTATATAAGGACACCGAAGACGCTCTTAATATTCCGCTTTAATAATCACTCTATCTTAAGATCGAGCCTATTTCCATACTAATATTACTCGGTAGCTCTAAGGTTCGCTCTTAGAATCCTCTCTTAACTAACTAAGTAACGCGAGGGAAGAGAGAGTTTACTCTTAGCGTTGAGGTTCTATTCTAAGAGTCATTACTATTATATTCTGAATCTATTCTCTCTTCGCTATATAAGTCGATATAAGTCTATAACATCTAGTTCGTATTCTCTTAGTTAATGAGATCAACAACACTTTTATCTAGAGTGGCCATCACAATAGACTTTAATAGCTACCACCCACTAATTTCTACGCGAGACGGCCATAATAATAGTATCTTTTCATCCCTAATAATAGCTTAATAAATATTCTAAATAAGTTAAACTTAATGGGAAGTGTCGATTTTAACTTCTTTAATAGCTTTAATACCGTTTTCCATAAGAGCTCTAGCCCAAAAGATAATAAACATTCCGTAATCATAGCTATTTAGTTATTTATTGACATTAACATTCTAAAATGTGAACTATCTACCGTCTTCGAGCTTTACTCGAACTTAAGAGTTAAGATACTCTAAAATGATCGAAATTATTAAGTCTTTTACCGTGCGCTTCCTAATCGAATTCATGGCGTAAACGATTCGAGAATCGGGATCGACGTATACTAACCACTAATGGTTAATCTCTCGATAGAGAATTAGCTTCTTCTATATAAACTTATCTTATCGCCACGATCGCGGCCAGATTATAAACGTAAATGTTCCTCGAACGTTATATAGGTAGATCACATTCCATTCGTCTTTTACTTAGTGCTTTCGGTAGACCGCGATATCTCTAATAACGTAATTCATAAATAACTAACCGTTATGATTCGCACTAAGTAAAAGGTGTTTTAATTCTTTCTTATTAATTATACATCCTCCCGAGTAGTAATTCTCGTCGCGAAGAGATTTCTTTACTCCGCGACTATACTCTTTAAATTTCTTTAAAGCGTCTCGAATTCGCTAAATTTCTAACGTGCCTTTTTTAGCCTTCACTCTTTTTATAATTCGAATTACTTCGAGGGCAGCGTAACACTAAAGAGATTACCTCGAACTAACATTAATCGGTAATACTTCGATTAATCTTTAGAATACTCGTGTAATAGCTTTAAATTCATACTGAACCACTTTATTCGCTTACCGTTTCGTTAAAGTGCCTTTACCGATATTATACTTAACTCTCTTAGACTAGTTTATAATAATCTTCTATACTAGTCTTTCTATATTAGAAGAATTCCTTAATAGGTTTTATTTATATAGTCTCGTATTAAAGGGCGAAGATAACTCTTAAAACTCTCCACGGAGATATTTACTATTGATAATGATTTCTTTAGCTTCCGTGAACGCTTATTTAGTGGACGAGAAGTGTATTCGCTTAGAAGCTCTCACTTCTATCTCTAAAGATATTCTTAGAACTAACGGTATTAACCGCGGTCTCTTTCTAAGCTGAATTACTATTTTAATATATTCGTTTCGAATTTCTAATTACTTTTTAGTCGCTTCCTTAATTGCGACTTCTCTTTCTTTAATTTTAGTAAGCTTTTCCATTACAGACTTATTCTTAAAGTAATTTAGGATATTTCGCTTCTAATATCTCTACTCTCCTTTCGATTATTTCTTAGATACGGTCGATAAAGACGAAGATTTTATCGCTTATTCTTAAGAGTTCTTTAACTAATCCCCGGTCTCGCCTTTCGTTAATATCTTACTAGACCTCTTCTCTATGAATTTCTTAGTAGGCGATTTTATAGTTAGTTTCTTTCTCATAATGAGATTCTATTCGATCTAACTAATTTAGCTAATCGGTATCTCTGGGAGACCCTCTATAGAGATTAAATTATATATATTTAGTAGCTCTACATCATTTAGCTAGTGTAATTCATTCTTTAACTAAAGATAATATTCTAAACGCGTAGCTATAACTTATGAATACTTATAATCATTCATAGCGTTTCTAAAATCGTCTAGGTTCGATCATACCGTAAAGATATCGATTCGTTGCGATGCTAGCTAAGAAAACTTTGTATCCGTGAGACCGGCTAGCCGTTTTATTATTTAATGATTAATTCGACGTAACACATTCATAGGTGTCTCGTCCCGTAGCTTAGGCGCTATTCTTACACACTAAAGCTCCTTTAGTGTATACGCTATATTACCTAATCACTATATTACGATACCTTCTTAAAATTCTTCGGTTATTCATTACCTAAACTTCCGGCTAACCGTATCTCTACCGCTTACATTCTTTAGAAATAGGGCTATATTCTAACTTCTAATATAATTAATATCTTTAATAAATCTTCTCTTAATTTCGTTATACTTATTTCGGTTATTAATCGCTTCTTTAATTAATACTTAAAATCTTTTAACCTTCTTATTCTTAACTACTTTATTTTTAAATACTATCTCTAATTCTAGATCGTCTTTAATGTAATTAGCGATTTCCAGCACGAACTTTTTACTTAACTGTTATATTCTTTCGACTATTTAGATGGCTTATCTAACTCATTCGGTCACGTCGATTCCTTCTTTACGGCATAATACTAGCATTTCTCGTAGTGATTTTTAAATCGAGAAATAACGAGAATACGATATCTAAATATTTAATGCTATAGCCGTACTAAGAGTAATGCCTCTGAAACCATAAATAAGTTACGTTCCGACCATTATATTAGGTCTTTATAAGGGAGCTTAGATTGCTCACGAACTAACCTTAATAGTGCCTTATCTTCGAATCGCTACTTACTGCTACTAATTTAAGGACGTTAGTATAAACGGATTTAGTAACGGAGTAATATACTGAGGCGTTTACGGAACTTACCATTACGGTGTTGTTAGTGTAGAATTAGGCGTAAGCCCTTGTACGCGACGAGATCTTCGCGGAGTATCTTAATTACTTATATTACTTAAAACTATTTATAAATAATCAAAGCTCGGTTTTCTTAATGAAAAATATACTAAATGAAGCTATAAAAATGATGCAGCGTTATTTTTCGAGGTTAATAAAGATATTCTTTAAATATTCGTTAGAAACGGAGAGAATTAAGTGATTAATTAACGAAATAGAGTAAAGACGAGAGGAAAGAGACAGTAGAAATAGTCGAGAGCTAACTTAGCCGCCTATTAATCTCACTACTCGTTGAGTGGCGAACTCCGTTATATACTAACGTCACTACTATATATTTACGTCGGTTTTAGTTTCTTCTTATCTATTCTTTCACTTATAAAGTACTATCTACGAACTAAGTGAGAAATGCTTCGGTGATCGCGGTGACGGCGTCTTAGTATTCATTCGCTCGACTTCTTACTCGCCTTTAGTATTATCTATAGTCTAGGTGGTACTTCCTTCTCTTTAATTAATTAATTAGCTCGCTTATCTATAGTTCCCGTAAATAAATTACTCTATATCGCTACTATTACTATATTCTATTATCGTATTTATTTATACTATGGATCTCGATTTGCGCGTCGTAATATCTATGCTTCGCCGTAACGTACGGACCGTAAGGCTATCACCAAGTATCTTTTTAAGTTTACGCTAGTTCATTAGCCTCTTAACGAAACTATTTTTAGATTTGATATGTAACTAGATAAACTAATTTATACTAAAGGCTACTAAAACATTATAAGCTATTCCCTCTATAATTCTTATCTTTATTCTATTCACTACCTACCCATACATCTTAAGAGTCATTCTGGAAGTAAATGGACGAGCGTAGACAGTTAATAATGCTCACTCTATAGAAATTAAACTAAATAAATCAAAATATAAAAGAAACTATGATAGAGTTACCGGTGTTACTATGCCGTCCTCTTTATTATAGTAGCACTAACCGTAAATATTAAATCTACTCTAAATAATAACTTAATTAACTAAAACTCTAATAATAGACTTAATGAAAGGTAAGCGAATATAAGAATAGCCATAGGGAGCTCGCCTTTCTTCTTATCTCACATAAGTAAAGCCGTCTCTATTTACTTAGCGAGTTCTTTTTAGATTATTCTCTTCGTCTACGTCTTAGTCCGCGGAACCCTTAGAAACCTCTTTCTCTACTAATTCTTCTAGAAGGAAGGGGAAGCTCGATGATAAAGTTAGTTCGGAGCCGTTCTTAATTATCTTCTCTAGCTCCGCCTAATGCCTAGATTAGCGAAGTTACACGAGTAATCGGAGCTCTTCGAGGTAGACGTCTAGCCCGAGTTTTAACGACTTCACTACTTAATTCCTCGAAACTATTTCGATCATCGATACATTTATCTCGCTCTTCTTTAATCTCGTTTATGGAATCGCTACTATTATTTCCTTCGGTGATTACTACTCTTATTACCGCATTACTTAACTTTACTAACTCGAATCGATCCGGGTCACGCGGATAGAAACGCTTTAGCCGATTAGTAGCAAAGGTTTTATAAAGCTTCGCACTATCTAATTCACATAAGATATAGTTATTATAAGTCGGATTTACTTACAAAACTTAATACGGACCTATTCACCGGAAGGAGAGCTTCTTAGAGCTTAATATATCCATTAAATTAAACGTATCATGAATTAGAACTAGTATTTCTTCTTTTAACTTCTCTATTCGGATTCAATAACGTTTATCGAAATACTCCTTACCTCGCTTACGTTACCGTCTTAAACGTTCTCGCGCCTCTTCTAGATTCTCTTTACGTCTCTTAAGTGCGCGCGCTCGTATTTCCACAAGTTCTCTAGTGATATAGGTCTCTTCCTATAACATCAGTCCTTAAGTGGTAACATCCAGTTTAATGAGTAGTTTCGGCCGATCGAGATACTTTAATTCGTATAGAGTAAAGCCCGTGCTAGCTTTAATAGTTATTCGATTCGCCCACAACATAGTATATAAATAGTTCATCTAGTCTTTACGGTCCGGCCTCTTATACGTCTTCGTAAGAGCGTCCGCAGTAGCTTAATGACCTACTTCTACTTAGCTATTTATCTAAGGATAATACGTAGAAGTAATCACTCTTTTAATATTATATTTATTTATTAAAGTAATTATTAAGTTCTTATTTTTAGGCCCTTCATTAACGACTAGCTTTCTAAATATTTTATAGCGATAGATTAGATCTTTCTAGAGAAATTTTACCACTAATATACTATTATTCTTAGTTAGCCCGCGCGCTTCTACTTATTCGGAGAAGGCACTTCTAGCCTTCACTAAGTAAGCTTTTTCTCGTGATTTTAGTATCGGCGTTATATCTATATAAATAGTCTTCTATCTTTTATTAACGTAAGTGGGCTTTATCTTCTCTTCAATTCTTCGCGAGTCTCGGAACTAACATTCTATATACGTCTTTTTATATTCTTTTACCATCGTATATATACCATTCTAATAATATCGATCCGTAATGCGTCGATAAGTAGCCTTAACTTCTTTATACCTACTTTCATTATGTAGTTCTTTTAAAATCCGTTGCTTTATTTCTTCCTTATTCACCACTCGCCGCGTAGATCTTATAGTGTTAGATCTTCGGAATAAGTGACCGTTTCGTATAAAGCATTTTAGTGCTTCTCGCTTCATTCTTTTAAAGTTATCGTTATTTATCCCGGTAAGTCGTCGAAAGATTTAAAGATAGTGCGTAATTTACTATAATTTCTTAGAATATTCTTCCTTTCGCAACGATATCTACTATTCCTTCTCTTCGGCAGTGCTTTACTAAGACATTTCGAGTTCTAATCGAATAGAGTAGACCCGTACGTATTATATCTTAATAGTAGAGCCTATTATTAATCCTAAAACTCGGTGTTTTCCGTGTAGAAGTAAGCCTTAGGTTTTATTTAGAACTATCGGGCCAACTCGCATCGTAGAGAGTTACGCGGTCACCCATTTATCGATGTCTTCTTCTCTTTTTACTTTAGTAGCCTCACTTATAGTTTCTAGCCGTCTAGATAGAGCGTCTACTACTATATTCTTAATTCTAGGAATATATTTAACTTCGAAATTAAATAGCCGAATCTAAGTAAGCTACTGCGTTACTAAGGCACTAGGTAGATCGATTACCGAGCGGTTTAATTAAGTAGCGAGAGTTACTATATTAGTTTCAACTAAAAAGATTACATCGTATAGCTAGGACTTAAACTTCTTTAATGCCTTTAATAAAGTACGATATTCTCTTTTTTCCGCGTTATATTTAGCCTCTACTTTTATTCATAAATCACTCTTATAACGTATAGAATATCTACGTTTTCGAGAACTACGTTTATACTGTATTAGCACTACTCCCTAACCTAGCAAACTAGCATTGAAAGTAAGAATAATTAATCCTACGTTATTCTTATAGTTAATGCTCACTAGTATAGACGCGATAGTTAATGTAATCTTCAATACGTTTATAGTATTATCTTCTATTTATATTTATTGTTATTTAGTATCTTTCTTCAATAAACGATAAAAAATAGTAACCTTATATATAAAACCTTTAATCTAGATCCGATAGTAAATATAAATATCTAAAAATCTCTTTAACTCCGTGGTATTCCGTAGTACTAACTATTTTATAATCTTTTCGATCTTCGCAGTATTAGGATATCTTTCTTCGCGATCGTAGATATATCTAACCACTTTAATATCTACTATATAGAATTGTGACTTTTCTTCTAAAACCGTTACTCCTACCCTCTCAACGTCGCACAAAACTTAATCGAGGTTCTAGATATATTCTAATATAAACTTTCTTAATCTAGGCACTACTTATTTAGCTCTATAGTTCGTCTTTAGTTTTTTCACCGCGATGTCGTTAACAAAAGATCTCGTCGCCTCCGGGATTTACGTCGCTAAAATCTTATTCGATATTCTTATAAACTGGGCCACCGAATTTATAGCCCCTTGCGGTAAGATAGTCTATCGCATTAACCTCAATAAAGTCTAAAAAGTAGTTATATCTCTGTATTCGATAGCTAATTCTACTTAATTATAACTAAAGAACTAATCTATTAGTAATAGAATATATATTCTAGTAAATTCTTTAGAGAAATCGTTCGACGAAGGCGGTAGATTCGCATCTCGAATGGTTACTCTATTAATATTTATAGCTATATTTATAATTCTATACTCTCTAGTCTTTTTTTTTTAGCTACGAGAAAGAAAGAATTTCGATAGAGGCCATAATACGGCTTAAAGATCCCTTTTTAAATCCGATCTTTCACTAACGTAATCATCTTCTTCTCTAGGGCCTTAGGAATATAAAAACTCTTAGTCTACTATACTTCATATAAAATAGTTCGAATGATCTAAGGTAGTGCTACTTTCTAAATGATTTTCCTAATCTTTGAGAACTTCTAGAAAAGTACTTCTTCTCTATTAAATAATACTTTCACTAATATATTCTTTTCTAATTTCCAAAGAACGTCTCCGATTAAAAGCTACTCTAGTCGCGTTAGCGTTAAGCGCAACTCTCTTTAAAAGGTTATAAACCGCGGTATAATTCACTAACTATAGCGGTACGGTATCGAATAGAGCCCTGTAGCTCTTTCCCTAGCTATTGCTCTCTTCCTTTAGTCGATTAACTTACTTAGCGTACTTCCGTCCGTTTAAGATATATTCACCGGAAGAACCTTATTAGTCTTACGCTTATAGAGCGTATTTACGCGAGCTCTTAAGCCTTAAGCTACTTTAATTTTTCTATATCTTATCTCATTCCTTATATCATTAATTAAGCTAATAGAATCTCTTCGCCTCGAGAGCCTAATTAGCTGTCGGCTATTCTTCTCATCTCGAAGTTTCGGCGAGATAATAACTCAACGAACTTTAGTCGTAGTCTCGTTCATTAGACTCTCTTCGTCGTATTAATAAATTAGGTTTAATATATGACCTAATAGATCTCTACTCATTATATTTCTTTCCACTAATATCGAACTTTTATCTTCGCCTTCGTTCTTCTAGTCTTCGCCTTCGTTCTTCTAGTCTTCGTCTTCGTTCTTCTAGTAGAGCTCTCTTTTCCTTGTCGTTATAGAGGTTAAGCCTTTTAAGGAAGCGAATAGAGGTCTTTTGTATTTCTATTCGCTAACTAGTTTAACCCGCTATATGATAATTCCATTATTTCCGCGGTTTTCTTATTCCCATCGACTTTCTCTTCTCTTACCTTAATCTAAACGACACCTCTATTCGTCTATAAACGGAGAGTGATTACGTAATTCTCATCGTTGTCTCGTATCATCTATATTCGCGCTATAATCTAAAATAGAGTCTCTAATATTAATCGGTAACTAGGATCTATAATTCGTGCAATATAAATAGAAGTCTTAATATTCATACTAGTAATAGTTAACGTCAACGGATTAATTAACCTAATGAACCGCTACCTACGTCTCTCATCGTAGCTAATGGAGCTAGTAACGCTTTAAGTAGGTCGAATCGTATTTTCCATTTCGATTTCCATTATAAGATCCTTCGAGATTAAATTTATCTCCGCTCCGCTATTAACTAATACTCGTTTATATTCATAGCGAAGCTTAACATTTAAAAACGAACATTTAGTAAGAGCTAACTTAGTGATTTAAGAATAACTACTCCCACTATTTAGCCGCATCTTAGAGACCCGCGCCTTACGATATAGAAGCTCCTAACGATCTTCGTTATACTTCTAGATTTTTCTTAAGAATAGCTCCTATCGTACTTCTTTCGACCCAGCCAACATATCCTAAATAGTAGTTTCGACCATTTTCTATTTCAAAATCTTATTAACTAAGCTTACCGTTCCTTCCGTGAACATTCGCCTAAGTACCTTCTAAAGCTTTTTACGGGGCACGAGCTACTCTTATTCCTATATATACGTTCTTCTTTTCTAACGTTATATAACCGAACTCGGTTCCGCATCTCTCATTATCGTGTCTTAACTTTCCGAAACTTCTTAAGTAACGCTATCGTAGATAATTTCTAGTTCTATAAAACGTATCCGTCTCATCGGATTTTTCCTCGGTTATTCCGTAGCTTAATTAGTAGCTTTAAGAATCTCTTTCATATATTATCCTAATCGAGCTTACTTCGTGATCGGATAGTTCTTTTCTTTCTCTAATCGTTTTAGAATAATTTTATAGCCTACCATACTATATTTAGCTTTAGACTCTCGCGCTTTATTTCTATTAGACGTTTAAGTAGCCGTAACCATAGCCTCTTTAATTTCCTCTTCCGAAGAATTATTAATTACGGTCGAGTCTCTATATAGATCTACTCTAAGATAAGAGACGCGTGGACTCTTTATTAGCTCTTCTAGATTATAAAAGATATCTCTAAGATAATCTAATCTAGTCTTTAATTATAGGAAACGAATTCCTTTAATATCTTTTCTCGGTACTTTAGGCCCCATTATAATATAATTTCTCGAGTTAAAATGAATTTATTCAGCTCGTAGATATTTCTCTAGATGCGAATAGCGAGGCTACATATACCTAACCTCGTCATAAAAGTAATAAATCACATTACGTCGATCTCCCTTATAGCTAGGTCTTTCGGTCGCGGATACCCTCGATCTTAGCTCTAAATTTAGGTTTAATATATGACTAGATAAATCTAAATTCACTATCGTTACGTTCACTAAGGCACTAATTATCCCTATCACTACTTATATTTATTCCTTTAAGCCTCTCATTTCTAGCACTATCGCACTTTGGAAACGATTAGATAGTTCATTAATATATTCCGCTAGTAATGGCTTAGTAGAGGGAAGCACTATTCCTTATTTAATCTAAGAAGTTCAAGAAGATACTTTATTAGCCGTTTTCTTAGTTTTCTTATTCTTTTTCTTATCTTTTATACTTCTCTTTTTCTGTCTTAATGTCGAGAACTTTTCTTTACGTTCTTCCACTAGATTATTTAAAGCCTAACCTTCTAAAGAGTTTATAAAACGGTTAGTATTGTAGTGGGCTTACGAGCGATTTATAGTCTTTTTATAAATCTTATCGTACTTAATTATTTTAGTATCTCTATAATTGATATCTAGATCTAAGATAATTTTATTACGATCTCGCTTCGGTAACTCTTTTAGCAACTATCTATCTAATTAAATAGAGGTCACTTTCTCTTCTTTAAGTAAGGTATCGCTAGTCCTTTTAAATTCGCGTAGGTAAATACGTATATCTTCCTTACTCTCTCGCTTTTTATCCTTAAGCGATTATAAATAGAAAAGGGTTAATATTAGCTAATCTTCATCTTCGTTCTTTCACTTCTTTAGTATCTTTCGCTTAATATCTTTCTAATCTCGCAGTTTATATTTAGATAGGTTACGGATAATTGCTATATAGGAACGGTTGTAAAAACGAATGACCGCTTTAGTACGATCTTCTTCTAATTATCGATTATATAGGGACAAATACTCGAAATTCTCTAAGAATACCGTAGTATTTACGTCTTTAAAGAATGAGTATTCGGAATTTGTTAGACACAGCCTTTTCTGCGACCAGGACTGAGAACCGGGTAGGCAGGTGTGCCG
>NW_006912960.1:52864-61077 GCF_000585535.1 Cladophialophora psammophila CBS 110553
CTATATAGCTGCGCCCACCCCCCGTCTCTAGCCTACACTCTCTTCGTAGCCAACTCATGTTAACTATTGGACTTATAGTTCTTAGTGACAAGTGACTTCTCATACCTTGTGTTCTCCCCAACCAGTTCATACTATTCAGATTGTTACTAGGAACCCTAACCCAGTTAGGCCCCAGTAGGATCTTTAACAGAATTCTTCTTACTTCTCTACGGTATCTTTAATATAATCAGTTTATTTCTATTCTACGCCATTATCGTCGGATCCGGTGTCGTTATTATCTATATTAGTTCTAACGAAGACGGCTATAAAGAATCTTTAGAAGAAGATAAGGATATAGCGAAAGACACTAAAGAAGTGCTCGTAACTAGTCCCCGAAACCTCGGTATCCTAGATTACTCCGATGCCATCGCTTCTATACTTCGAAAGAATTAGTCTAGAAGCTCGCGCACACTCCCGATTCCTTTAAGTAGTAGCTAAATTAATAAGTAAACTAGCTACGCTCCTAGTAAGGCGCCTTCTTCTCGGAACTTAATCTAATAGTCGAATAGATCTCGTTCTTCAATACTTAGTTCGCAATCTTCCCGATCTATAAGTAATCTTCGTATACGAGAGGACCGACCTTTCTAATTAGTTTCAATATTACGCGAGCAACCTCTATAGCGCTGACTAAGTTCGTATCTCGAATACTAATTAGCTAGAAGAACTATATTCGACGCAGTAATAGCTAGCCGTCGATAATATCTCCTTTATCTATCTAACCGTAATAGTCTAGAATCACTATTATAGCTCCATGCCGAATTCTCTATTAAAACATTCCTCTATCTTAAAACTTATTTATATTCCGTGTCTCTCTACTTCTTTTCTTCGTTGTTCCGCGTATCTATCTTCTTACTTCTTATGTCTTAGTTCTTCGGTGAATATGCTTTTTCGACGGCTCGTCTAGAAGAACTCCTAGGCCTTAGAGAGATAGTCTTCTTTCTCTCCGAGTTCCGCGTTAGGCTTTATACGTCACAATATCATAGCGTCTCGTTCTACTAATCGAGTATCTTCCCTTCGGAAATATCTTCACTATAGTATTCTATCCGCGACTAATTAATTTACTTCTTAAAAGAGCCATTCATCTTAAATCCTCCTTAATATTTCGATTCTAAACTCTTTCGTAGAAAAGATTTCCTAAATAATTAGCGGACTCTATCTCTATGAGCAGCCTCACCGTTTTTTAGGGTTAAACCGATGTCCACGTGAATTTTAGTCGTCAACCTTGAACTTCTATTTAGTCGTGTCCTTCACTCTTTAGTATTAACTTCAGCAATTCTTAATATAGTATCTTATTAAGACATTATCGTAAAGAGCTCGAATCTTCGATGAATAGATCATCTTCCCGCGGTCGCCAACTATAATAGAGCACTTTAGGGTTTGGCGTGCACGTATAACAACGCATAGAGGCCTATCCAGTAGATCGGGAATCGGGAACGCGTTTCTGGTTAATACTGACAACAACATCACCAACACTACCTAGAGAGGCAGCGGCTAGGGCTACGAACACCTAGCACAGCGGCAGTATCGAGGAATAGGACAGGACTGATAAAACACTCTTAGGATTTAGGTAGACGGCACTAAAAGCCATGGAATTCATAATACTCTGCTCAATCTGTAAAAAATGAATGGTACACTGCCAGCACTGTAAACTGTTCCGTACCTCCTCTCTGCCAGCCCATTTAGGTTTGACATGTGACTAGACAACTTTTTCACCTTGCCACCGCTCTACCAGCCCAGCACAGCCCATCACAGCACAGCCACCTTGCCTTGTTACAATAGCCCTAGCCGCTGCCTCTCTAGGTAATGTTAGTGGTGTTATTTTATTAGTATTAACTAGAAACGCGTTCTTAATTCCCGATCTATTGGATAGGCCTCTATATGTTGTTACACGTACACGCTAAACTCTGAAGTGCTCTATTATAATAGAAAGAGTAATAAAGATAATAGTTAAGAATAATATTTTATAAATTTATCTTAATTTAAATTTATTAAAGATAATCTTAATTCTCTCTTATTTTAATATACTTATATATATTTAATACTTCTTAATTAATATTATATTAATCTTCTACGATAAAAATTATCGTATAAATAATTTATAATCTTTTTAAAGAGATTCGAGATCTTATATCGAAAAGAATTAAAAAGTTTTAAGATTATCTTCTTTATATATTAATAGACTACTTAATAATATCTAAAAAAAAGAAATCTTATTAAATAGATAAAAAGCTTTAAATAGTACTAAAAAAATATATACGACTACCTCTTTACTTTAATACTTTATAATATATAAAATTAACGGGTGTAATTTAAATATAATGTAGCGAACGTAAATTAAGCCATTTTTACGTATCGGGCCTCAGACTCATTTATCGCAACATTCTTTGAATTTTGTGATTGGCTGGCGCTTTAGCTCATAGCCTAGCCAATTAGGGCGTAGCCCCGATATCGGGTCTGAGCACTGAGACAATAGCCTTACTGTTACACACAGATTGAGAGTGGATCTATCTAGTTGATTGTGTTCTCGCCTCTGGCTTTTCAGAGAGACTCTGCCTATCTATATACTGGTTGCACTGTGGCAACAAGCGATCCGTTGAATAAGTCTAGACCTGGCCAGATCTGTCTAGACCTCGTTGTCGATCAACGGTGGCACCGAGGCTATTATAGAGAGGCCTCGGTTGATGCGTTTGGTGGATTAATTGGTTTGCCACAGTGGCGCACTGCTGTCAACAGAAGGCTTCCAGTACTCGTGTGTATTGGAGGTCTCAAGAGAAGCCACGCTGACATTCCCATCTGGTAATTCCCACGCTTAATTAGCATTTAGAGTCTCTGAAGTGCGACATCAACTATGCCTATGAGCCACAATGCTTCGCACATTGTTAGAGAGGCTATTCCATCTAGTCATGCGAGCACGTGGCCATGGCTGATAGAAGCTCGTCCTTTGGCGACTAGTCTGTATCCGCGAGAAGTGCTTCGGAACGAGATGAATTCTTTGAAAAAGCAATCTCTATTTTGACCAGGCATCTCGAGCCTTGTACGGGCTTGACCTGAAGATAGTGGGCAGGACGTTCCATGTATTTTGTGCTACTACTCGTTATGACGTGGTTTGACCACAATGTAGCGTTGCAATCAGGCCCAGGAGTTCTACACTGTAGTGTGAACAAAGGACGATTCTAGCAAGCAAAAATAGATGGTCTTGACTCAACTAGCTATGCTCGCCATCAGCCACGCACAATCGACATAGCTACGTTGTGGCTATTCCCCCCTTCCCTTCTCCCTCCCCCTCCAAACCCTGACTGTGCCTACCTCGGGCTGTTTCCGACACCCTTATCACATCACTGCGCCAAGGTCTGACTAACGGATGCTGGTAAGAAAGGACAAGGGTTGTTGTGAATACTATTCGAAGGAGAAGAGGAATTTTCTTTGAAACTATATAAGCCCCTCCTAGGCTGAGAGTGAATGAGCTCCGCGACCTCAACTGCGATGCTACCTAGGGCGGTGATGTATAGGGACCAGAGCTTAAGACCAGTAACCTATTTCTCAGGATCGCTCTCGTCCCCGATCACAGGCTAAATTGCGGATTGATAGACCGATTTAGTCTACTTACTTAGTTTTCGTTGCCAAGTGCACAGCCTACGGCCTTGTCATTCTTGTCTTCTGCAGACTTAGTACGATCCTGCCTTGCTTCTATGATCTACCGACCTAAGCATACCACCGCGCGAACTTGTAACTTTCAGCTTGACTCAACGCACTTTCCTAGGCTTTTAAAGATGGAGGTGTTTGACTACAAGCAGCAGCGCTCCCAGTTGCCAGTACTAAACCCAGACCGAACATCGAAGGGATACATATTTGGTGCAGGCTCCCGAACATCAATTGTGATACATCAGTCCGTTAGTAGGCCTTGATGAAGAGTGAGCTACGCTCGATTGTTCCTATTAGGACACATTATTGGGACCATTCATCGAGGAGGGGCTGTTTCTCAGACGGACGATATTCGCATAGTTGGCTCCTTTTTACATGAGAACATTTGTCTATCTGTCTAGCTAGCCTTTCGACTTGATCTGTTCCGACACAATGGGCCACTCCCGGCGGGCCGTCTCCTCGGCATCATTTTCCCACAAGTATTCACTCGATATGGACACACTGCTGACTTGGAAATCTTGCCTCACTTTGCCGGTGCTTCGGTCGTGGACATTGTGGTATCGGTCTCTTGTCTCGATGCCAGTAGCCTGCGCTTTGGCCGCGTAGTCCCTCCGGATGCCGGCATACGTGCGAAGAGCTAGGGGTACATTGCCTTTGCCGGCCTGTTTCAGGCAGTAGGCGATGGTGATGCCGTCCTCGATAGCCTGGCTAGCGCCCTGGGTCGACGTGGGCAGGAAGGGGTGCGCCGCATCACCCATGATGGCAATGAGGCCACTGTCCGTCACCCACTTCTCCAGGCATGGCCGGAACACCAGTTTCCAATCCAGGCACATGGGGGCTTTCTTCCAGGCGGCCCGGTATGACTCGTTCCACCCTTCGATCAACTTGAGCACGTCCTCGGGGTTGCCCGGCTGCATCCAGCCTTCGTCAATGTCGGCCACGTCCTTGTGCGTGATCATTAGATTGACCTCGTCGCCGCCGCGTAGGACGTTGACGATGCCATGCATATCTGGCGCGAGATAGACGTGGACACAGTCGCCTTGTTCGAGATACTTGGCCGTCAGCGGATCGTCCCTGAAGAGAGCCCCGGGGAAGAAGGTACGGTAAATGGCGTAGCCACTGTGTAGAGGCTTATCGTAATAGCCCAGGACCCTCTCACGGCCCTTAGACTTGACCCCGTCGGCGCAGATGATGGCGTCGGCCACGATCTCCTCTCCGTTCTCTAGGAGGGCACTAGGTTTGCTCGTGTCGTAGTCAACGACTTTAGTGTCCAGCCGCACGTCCGCCCCCACCTTCTTCGCGTGGTTAAGTAGGATCATGTGGTAGTCGCCCCGGTGGCCGACTAGACTAGGGCAGCCGTAGTGTGTCGCCCCACGACCCAGACTATCGTCCTTGCCCAGAAGGTCGCCTGTGTCGTAGCTACGCATCTCCATGGACGTGGCTTTGCTCGAGATGGGCCACATCTCGTCATAGATACCCCAGCGACGGAAAATGCGAGACGTATTAGGGCCGAAGCCGATCGAATCACCTAGCCGTAGAGGCTCGGAGAACTGGTCGACCACCGTCACGCGAAGGCCTTGTCTGCGACAGGCGATCGCGCAACCTAGTCCACCCAGACCAGCGCCAACGATCAAGATGTGGAAATCGGACGAGGGATCAGAAACCATGATGGGCAACAGAGGGGTCTTTGGAAAGAAACTTGGCAGGAAATAAAGCTGTGACTGACAATGTCGAGATTGACATCAATGCTGTAGTTTGACTCAAGTCGAGATCAGGGGCGGTTGTGCAGCAGTTAAAGGAACCCCGAGACCGAGACTGAGTGAGAAAGAGAGACACCCTTCAAGGATACCCCCAACCAGAGTCGAGCGGGTAGAGGATAGATGGCCCTTAACCCCCCAGAACCAAGTGGTATGTGGAGGAGGGGTGGACTCGTCGAGGAAGACAAAGAAGTACGACGGCGTTTTGGTCCTTGGGTGCACCGTATCAGGGTCACAATCCTCGATAAAAGAAAGCTCTTTGGAGTCCATCCGTTGTGTGATTGGTGATATTCGAGTCTGTGGTGAGATATTTATGTACAATCCAGATCTCTATCGCATCCGCTCAGGAGAGGCAAACGTCGTTCTGGATCAGTACGGAGTATTTTCGGGGGAATGGGTTCACTGGAGACCACTCACCACTCTTAAGGGTAGACTTGTATGTGGGGTAGGGCGGAGGCGGAGGGGGTCATTACCGAAATGCGTTTAGGTTTATTTAAGTTCCAACCTCGTACTCCTGGTGAGCTGCTGATTTCTTGATGCAAAAAAGGAACTAGGACCCTGCAAGTGCGGTCTTCCCAAGCCGTCTGCACTTGACAGACAAGAGATGCTGAGGAAAAGATGAAAGAAGGCCTGTGACATTTGGGTAATTAGGTATAATCAATTGAATCCTAGGACACCTATGTTACGGGCCGCTGGAGCAATCTGGAAACGCAGGCTCCCATGTCACTTTCAGTGTCCTCTCTTTCTCTCTTTTTCTCTCTGTCTCCCCCCTCCTCCCCTCCTCCCCCTCTGGGCGCTTGCACTATAACCCGCGAGAGCCTCCCACGATGCCATAATGATTGTCTGGGCTTAGGACTTTCGCTGGACCAAGGCCTCCAGGCGAGCCTCCTTGGCCTCAACACATTCGTAGGTGGGGAATTTTCGGATGGGCACATTGTTATTGTAGCACTCGTCGATCTCCTCCAAGGTCCGCTTGTTGGTCTCAGGGACGCAGAAGAAGGTAAAGAGAGGAATCAGCAAGTTGAAAGGCACCCACAGATAGGCGTAGTTGCCGCCCCAGTTGAGCGAGGTCGGGTTGATGAAGTAGGGCACAGTGAAGACCAACAGCCAGCCGGCCGTGAAGGTGATGGCGGACGCGAGCCCCAGGGTCATGCCACGCAGGGGTTGGTTGGGGATCTCCGCCGCCACTTGCCAACAGAAGGGCGAGACGGTCGCGCAGAAAAAGAAGACGTAGATGCACGACATGGCGATAATGACCCGCCCTCCTGTGGCGCCCACTCCTTCCGTCGAGTATGCCACCCCCATGCCCAGCATACAGAGCGTCATCATAGATCCTCCGATAATGAAAAGCTTACGCTTGCCCAATTTACCAGTGTACAGGGGAGTCAGCAGAGCGCCAGCAAGACCCAAGCACTGTAGGATGACCCCATCCAGGAACGGCTTGGTGTTGCCCGATAACATAAAGAAATAGACACCATACTGGATGATGAATTGACTTCCGCTACTACCGGCGAAGCAAGCCACGCCCACCGAGGTGAGGGTTCGCTTAATGACCTTGGGCTTAAACAAATCAGCCGGGCTAACTCCTCGTGTAACCTCGAGGTCGACCTGGATGGCGTGACGGATCTCGGCAAGCTCCTCTTCAATCTGGAGGTCCATGTAGGAGGCATCGCGCAGGCGGCGGAGAGAACGTCGCGCATCCTCAGTCTTGCCGCGGACGCACAGCAGACGGGGGGACTCCGGCAGGAAGATGAGGCCAATCGCCAACACGGTAGTCATGATGTAGTTGATGCCCAGCGGGATCTGGTAGGAGGAGCGGTCCAGGCGTGTGGCAGTGTAGTTGTCGACGATGCTGCCAACCAGGGCCCCGATGCTCACCCACACCTGGAAGAGGGTATAATTAAACGTCCGCAGGTTGGCGGGGATACACTCCTGCATATAGAGCTGCGGGCCCATGAGGAGTAAGCCGTTAGCGAAGCCAAGAATGAGACGGCCGGCGTACAGGCCCCCGAGGCTGGTGGTAGTGATCTGGACTGTGATGCTGACCATCATCAAGGCGCACCCGAGCCAGATGCCTCCCTTACGGCCGATTCTGCCACTGATGGCGCCAAAGACTAGGGTGGAGACCAACATGCCGAGAGAGACCAAGCTCATGATGAGCTGTTGGACGGTGGTGTGAATCCCCAGGCCGCCGGGAAGGTTAGGGTCGGCATAGCCAAACACGAGCAGGAACCCCGGCATGGCCTGGAAACCATTGACCGTGCCCTGGTCGACGCCGTACTCGAAGGACGCACAGTTGAGGAAGAAGGCGATGGCAATGATCTTCTTGTTGCTCAACCACGACGTGTTGATAATGGAAATGGAAGCGTCCGAGACCGCGGGCGTGGCATGGTCCATGCCTGAGGACTCAATGTGGGAGATGGTCGTGTCCTTGACGTCCGTGGAGCGAGGCAAGGCTACTACTGTGGGAGGAGAAGACATTCTTGGGGGATGGCTAAGACTAGGAGGAGGTGACTGGTCTGCAAGTGTGTAGTCCAAGCAAAGGATCATGTCCCAAGATATAGGCATAGACGACAATGCCCAGCCGCACCCCTGAACATGACCTGTCCGGAGGGAATCCACACATCTGGGGAAGGGGGGGGGGGGGCGTTGGTGGCAGCAGCGAACCCACGCGCCTTACAGTGAACCTTTTAATATTCCCCTTTCCTCTTTCTCCCTTTTTGTGTTTCAGAAGAACCCAGTTCTAAGCACCGACGCTGGCAAGACCCCCGATCC